>NC_041388.1:677661321-677667326 GCF_002162155.2 Triticum dicoccoides | reverse complement strand
TTCTACATTTTGTTAAGAGTACTCCCTCCGTTTTTATTTAGTTCGTGTATTAGCTTTGGTCAAAGTCAAGCTTTGTAAACTTTGACCAATTTTATAAACAAAAATATTAACATATATGATAAAAAATCAACATCATTAGATTTATTATTGAATGTACTTTCACATAGTATAAATTTGTTATGGTAAATGTTTATATTATTTTCTATAAACTTGGTCAAACTTTATGAAGTTTGACTTCAGTAACTCTAATATGCGGAGTAAATAAAAACGGAGGGAGTAAATATAGATGTGATAATATACGAAAAAATGGAGAATATTTAAGATAAGATGAAGAGTGATGCTACATAACCAAGTATCTATAAATGTAAGTGCAGCGATACAGGCAAAAGGTACAGGCAAGAGCAATGCACAGCTAAACTTCTTCAGTACCAACCTTATGGTAAGAGTAAATATAGATCTGATGTGTAGAAAATGGAGGGCAAAGGAAAATAAGCTGCAGAGTGATGGTACATGAACAACTACCTGTCATTATAAGTACACTGACAAAGGACAACATGTACTTACAAGAACAATGCAGAGCTAAAAAAACATTGGCATTGGATATATTCTACACTAATGTAACCATTCATACAAATCAGATAATTTGGAGCGAACAATTGATAAGCAAGCTATCATGCATACTGCTGTCACATAATGAACTAGGTATGTATGCAACTACAGTGATACAGGACAACAGGTACTAACAAGAGCAAAGCAGCGGGAAGCATATTTGAGATATTATGTCGTTCTTGTCAAACCGGAATTCTTCTTCGAGCAGATTTCCTGTAAAAAAGATCCGTAAGGCACATGCGGAAAAGTAGAAGTTCAAATTGTCATGTGATTTCATAGACAGTACCTCATCCTGGGAACGAGACCAGTGCATAACAATGTTTTTCCATCCAATGTCTTCTAAATTTAGCACAGGAGACTTCACCAGGAATTCGTTTATAGACTTGCCATCAAAGTGTGATTTCCTCAGGTAACACCGATACTGCTGCAATGCTTCCTTGAAAAGCACAAGCAAGCTTTGCTCGTCATGACTATCCAGATTGACCCTCGCCTAGTTACAACAATGTAATGTAAATCATTAATGTGTTCAATCAGCAGAAAACAGGAAAATAATAGCCATGAATAATAACACTTACACGTAAGTTGGACAGGAAGATGTGAAAATGGTGTTTGTCTTCACAATAATCTTCCCATGATGGGAATATATGCACGTAGTCCCTAACAACATTGAAAGCATTGTCTTTTAAACTAGGAATAAATGGAATGGGGTTCCAATCTGCAGGAATTGGCCGTCTCTATAGTTGGGATAGGTCTTCGGCCGGTGGACTTGTTGTACTTTTTGCTGGAGTGGGATTTTTGTGTGGTACAGCTGGTGCTATGGCAAATGAAATCGGTATACCTTTTGCTGGAGTGCAGGTCCTGTGTGGTGGGGCTAGTGGTGTGGCCAGTGAAGTATGGGTACAGTCTGCTGGAGTCGGTCCTACGTTTTGTGTCACTTGTTGTACAACCAATATAAGTGGGGTGCTGTCTGATTTCTCCGACACCACCACGTTTTTCAAGGACTTTGCTGGTGCTCCTTCAGGTTTGGCAATCACCCTCTTCCTTTTTGATGTCTGATGCACAAGAATAGCATTTGAGTGGAAAAACATGATATGATGACAGATGGAATATGTATTGATAATGGATGGGCATGGCATCTCGACATATATGATGAGTAAACTAAGCAGATGGCGGTGCAACAAAGTAAAAGAAATGCAAGACAACATATGCAAGATACCCGCAATCAATAAAACATTGCCAAATTAGAACATGCACCTTGATGGGTGAACAAGACAGGCCATTTGCCTTTGACTCCTCGAGGTTAGAATGGTCATTAGGATGATATTCTGAACAAGAATAAACAGGTGGGGAGCGCATGAGTTTCATTGCATCCAGAATGGCACTCAATGCCTTGGTGCCAATTTTGTAAGTCATTGCAGTGTTTAGCTTCAAGAGTGGACTGCTCCTAGTGCGACACAAAGCAGCTATACAGATCATAGTGTAGATATAATGGGAAAACCTTAAGCATCAGAGTAAAATCAGCAAAGTGGAACTTGCTGGAATATATGTGCTAGTATTGCCGGTACGGCTAGAAAGGCTTCGGATACCAGCTCTCTTCAAGTGATGGTGCGGTACTATTAATATCAATGTAACTCTCAAAGGCGACGCAGCTCCCCACATTTCCTTGCTATTCTTATAGGATTCAAGTGGGCAGGCCACTACAAATCCTATTCCTATGTTTACAAGATCCTACGAATCAAAGAGGCTCAAAGTGTCCATCACAACCGACCGTATAGACCTCTACACTGCAAATGTCCCTGCTCATCTTCAGTACAAGGAACATACTGTACTACTATCATACTCCCTCCGTTCCAAAATATAAGTCTTGGTAGAGATTTTCACTATGGATCACATACAGATGTATCCAGGTACATTTTAGAGTGTAGATTCACTCATTTTGCTCCATATGTAGTCCATGGTGGAATCTATACAAAGACTTGTATTTAGGAACGAAGAGAGTACATATTAAAGAAGAACGGAAGAGGAACATGGTAAAGAAGAGCAAGCAGATTTTGGAATAAAATGTTGGTTGCACAGTGCCCACACATGATGAACCAGAGTGCATTAAGATGCAACTCCTAGCTGTCTCTCGACCATTTCAGGCGGTTGGATGAAGATCCTACGTCTCCTAACCCTTCTTCTTCCTCGTCTCTGATTCTTCCCATACAGAACACCGCACGGGCCACCGGCCGGACCACCGGCCCCCACCACCTATGTTCCTTCGCCACCCCCACCCCCACCCCCACCCCAACCCCCACCCGTGTCGAGTTTTCTTTGTTCGATGAGGCCCCACAACCACCCGAGCCCCTTCGATCGCACCGGCGAACTCCGGCAAGCTCTGAAAAATCGACTGACCCAATTTTGAAATTTAGTCTACTGTGATTTAACTAGTGTGGAATATAAAAGGAGAAAACCATAAGCATTTGCGAGTATGGTGTTGAGCGTGCCATGGCGGATCTGAAGGTGCAACCGGACAAAGGCAACTTCGCAACCAAGACAAGAAATCAGAGTAAAGCAGTTGCGATCTATTTTCTTGCTGCGATAAATAAGTTGATCAGATACGAAAGAGTACCGCCTCTGGTGCGGCGTCATGTAGGCATCTGCTGAGAATTTGACGGTGTTGTGGTAGCGATGGCTGTCGGCGGCGTGGAAGCAGATCTAGGAGGGTAGACGGTGGCGGCGGGGCGCGATGGACGAGACGGTCGTAGGAGCGGCGCCGGCAAGGTGGATGACGGCGGGGATGAAGTGAGAGGACGGGATGCAAGGATCTCGGTCCGAAGCCGTGGATGAGAGAGGTCGATCTCTTGTAGTGGATGGCGGCGTCGGGGTATCAGCTCCGGCATGGTGGAGGAGGACGGCGGTGGATGGGGTGGCGGACGGCGGCGGACGAAGGAGGGTGGGGTGGAGAGGGTGTTTTGGCGCCCATGGAGTACGAATGGGGAAAAGGGAGGTAGAGAGAAAGGGGGGAACCATGTATTCAGGGCGCGCTTGTCTCAAATGCGAGGAAATTTACAAACTTAGCCCCCGTTTCAAATTTCTACTACATCATAGCAACACTAGTCGGTCGGGGATAGGACGGTAATCTCGCATACACCGAATATTTGCCGACGAGAGTTTGTTTTTGGCGCCCACCGTGTATGAATATGAATCGGGGAGGGAGTCGATTTCGGCCGAGGACACACTGTGTTTTTGCGCCCATCGTGTATGAATCCGGGTGAGAGGCGGTTACGTCACGTTTGGGTGAAATTACAAACCTACCCCTATCGAAACCTATAGAAATTCAGCATATAGGCTTTGCGTGGCAGGGATAGGCAGTAGTGATTTCTATCTCGCAGATTTTGGTTCCGGGCGGTTACTGCGACTTTCCCCGCTTCGTTCAAATTTTGCAGAGTGCACGTTTACCGTGCCAACTCAATTCGAATCACGTTTGTATTCTACTTTTTTTTCGGGCGGGATCCATTTTCAATTGGAATTACATTCTATATACATCATTATATATATATATATATATATATATATATATATATATATATATATATATATATATATATATACTTTCAAAAGCACAACACCATTTATACATAAATATGTTTTACAAATGGCATGATCTCAGATTCATAAGATTGTATCCATCAATTTGGATTTTCAAATATTTGAAACCACTTTATGCTGAAATCCAATGTATGCATTCCTCGCTAACTGTCTCCAATTAATGTGTGTTTCATGCGGGTTTTTTTTACTTCTCAAACATGTATAATGTGTTTCACACAGGCAACATATAGTGTAATCCCGTTTAGACATTAATTGCATATAAACCATGCATTGTTTGTAATTGAAGAATCTATGGATCACCAATATTGATAAACTATATAACATTACACGTGTGCCCAAATTCAAATGAATATGCATGTTTGATACACCAATTTGCGTTATGATATTATCGATGTCGTGATCTCCAGTTTAAATATTTGAATCCCCTTTAATCCAAATATTCGTCTCATATAGCTATCACTCATTCTTATATAGGACTATCTCTCTGGACCTATACGCGTTCATCGTCTCTCAGGTATCTCTCGTGCTACCTGTATGTCGACAATGATCTTTTATCTTCATAACACACTGACGGTACTCTCTCCCTCGACCTTCATCACTCTATCTCTCTCTAAGCATATCTCGCTCCCTGCTATGTGTCTCTAACTATGGTTCTCCATGTGGAATCTCTTTCTCTCACACAAACACAAAACTTTGTCTCCCGGGGTCTCATTTCTCTCTACTATTCCCATGTGTGCCACTCGCACACCCCTCATACAGAAATGTCTTTCGCTCCTTAGATATGAGAACCTACGACTCTTCCTCATCAATATCTCTTTCTCACACACAAACACAAATTCTGTCTCCCAGGGTCTCATATTTCTCCATTGTTCTCTTGTATGTCGCTCACACACACCCTCTCTCCCTAGAGATATCTTGCGTTCCCTCGTATGTCTCTCTAGCTATCACTCTCGTTGTGAAATATCTTTCTCTCTCGCAGACACAAAACTCCGTCTCTCTGGATCTCATTTCTCTCTGATATCTGTTTGTATGTGACTCACACGCACCCTCTCTCTATCTCTCTCACGCCCACACACATAACCCAGCCTTCTGATCCACTCGACTCCTATCTCTAACGCCACACTAGCTAGCATCTTTATCTTTCTATTTATATGTTTCTCCATCAACCTTCTTTCTCTCCCTCACTCTTGATTCCTATCATGCACACTACATATGTTTCTCTCTACATGCAGTCAAGTGCCCTCTCACACACATATATAACTTCACCCTTTGAACAACTCGACGGTCGTCTCCAACACCCAAACTAGCGGATGTCCCTCTAGCTAGCATCTCCATCTATGTATCTATCTGTAGTTTCTCCGTCAACATTTCTTTCTCGCACGGAGTCTTGCTTCCTATCATCCACACTATATATGTCTCTCCATACAGATGCATTTATAGGTTGGTCTCTTTTGCACAATCGTTGCGCCTCACTCCCTCTGCTCGCCATAGATGCATGCTCCAGCCCACGCCACTATCTCTTAAAGACAAAAACACATGCTCAATTGTCGGGACTTCTTCCATGCATTCTCACATGCATGCATATTGTCATACCGACCCGTCTCTCCCATGTCGTTGATCTTATGACTTATGTCTTCTTTCTTTTATCTCGATCATGCGCGCACGCACACACACATCCCACTTATACATGTATACCTCTCACACATGCATGTTCAAGGTCTCTATGTCTCCATGCATACGTAGTTAATTACCCTCAATCCTAATGCCACATCGAATTGTTCTCCTCTTTTGTGCACATAACTTCC
>NC_041388.1:677646522-677660863 GCF_002162155.2 Triticum dicoccoides | reverse complement strand
TAATTCCCGCCTACATGCACCATCGATATATAGTAGTCTTCCTCGATGTCTCTCGAACAAACACGTTCTCTCGAAGTCGACTCCTCTCATGCATATAGGTCCTAATGCGTTTTTCGAGGCTAACTTTGACGAAACGTTAGAGCAATAATATATGACATGCAACTTACACAAATCATACCTTCAATTTTGTATGTCAAAGGAGCTTCCAATAATATAATTTGCATAGTATCATCTCATGTGCTATTAATCTTGTCAATAGTCAAAGGTTGTCTTGAAAAACACATTAGGCCCTATATAGATGGAAGGAGGGAGTAGGTCCCATGCAAAAAATGAGAATAAAATTCAAACATATGGGCATCGTGGCTCGGTCGATAACATTGAGAAACTTGGTTTTAAAATCATGAAACTTGGCATGGTGTCATGTCATGGTAGTACCATGCCGTGGTAAAAAAATTGGCCGAATAGGAACAAATTTTGGTATAAGCTTCTTGCAAATCGGAGCTTCTCTCAAGAAGGCTCGTGGTTCTGGGAGGGAACGTGTCACCTTTGTGTGCATAATTCAAATTTGAAATACAAGCACATGTTCCAGTGCACCAAAGTTGGTTGAAAAATCACATGTGTGTCCTCGGGTAAATTTCTAGGTTCCATGCAAGAAATGGGAATGAAATTCAAAATCTGGGCATCGTGGCTGGGTTGGAAACATTGAGAAACTTAGTTTTTTAATTCCTGCAAATCCAAAACACACATGAAAATAATGAAACTTGGCTTGGTGCCATGACATGGCACCAACATGCTGTGGTAAATTTGCAGTCCAATTTGCGAAGGCGCACACATTAACAATCAACAAAGTCATTTTGGAAGAAGTGATGTCACGTTACAATCGGAAACATAAGTATTATTGAAACCGTGGGCGTTCTACTTACTAGTACCATTTACGTGCCGCCACACGTCCCATTTTTTATTAGCTAGGAGGCGACGTGCATGGTAGCTATTTGAGTACGAGAGGCGCGCGATCAGACCCCTGCGCGTGCTTATCGGGAGGAGATCCCTTTGACCTCCATCTGCCGTCCACCTCTCTCCCAAGGTCTCCATTAATGGCGCTCGAGCCTCTGTTTAATGGCGTGACTATGTTTCACTCGACTGAGATTTAAGAGAGAAAAAAGAAAATCTGAAAGCACGGATCTTGATGTAAGATCCGACGGACCTATATAGCATCTACTGCGACTTATAGCAAGACTGATGAATATATAAGGACGATTAAATTTTTTTTCATCAAAGAAGGGCTTGCCCCTTCCGATTTTCATTACTGAAAACCACCACAATTCACAAGAAGTTCAGCACAACTCCAGCCTAACACGAAGGACTAAAAGCTACCAGATTGAAATCGCAACATCCCAAGAGGCCAACAAAGGCCAAACATCTGCGCTAGAACCCAACATTTCACAACCGATGACAAAATCCACATCCTAAACCAATTATTACATCAAAAGAAACCAGGAAACTAGTCTCCACGGCAAGCGGCAATGAGCTCTTTCGTGTCCTCAAGACGCTGCTTGAGAACATCCACGGATTCCTCCACCAGCCTTTGGCGCTTGTTGCGGAGCATGTCATTCTCATCCATAAGTTTCTTCAACAAGGCACTAGTCTCCTCCTGCAGGTCTGCACTTCGGACGATCTTCTCCCTCAGCAGATCGCGCTCGGCGCGGAGCCTCTCATTACCCTCCCTTAGTTGCCAGATGACGCCGGTAGCGTGTTCAAATGAGGCTACCATGTCGTCCTACAACCTCGCCGAGCGGGATATCTCATCCGTTTGGCTATGGACGATCGCATGCATGCGCCTGTAACAGTCGCCGCGTGCCCGCAAGAAATTTTCCCAGGCCGCCGCGGCGCGGCGGGACATCTTTGCTGCTTCCGCGGCGCGGCCGGACCAGTCTGCTGCATCGACGGCGCGGCGGGACCTCCGTGCTGCTTCAGTGGCACGGCGGGACCTCTGTGCTCCTACTTCCGCGCGACGGGACATGTCGGCTACTCTCGCAGCGAGGCGGGACATCTCTCGTGCTTCCGCTTCCATGCTCGCCTCTCCCTGGTGGCAATCTCTCGACCCAGAACTCACGCTGGCCATGGCAGGCGCAAGGGAAGGATGCTGAATGACTTGTTTGTTTTTGTGGATGAGGAGTTGAGGAGGAATGTGCAGTCATCTTGGCATACTAGTATTTATAACCGAGTACTAATACGCTCCTAAGTGGGAAACCGTTTAGGTTGTGATCGGTGTAAACAGGTTTGCAATTCAATATAGCATGGAGTAATTTGGCATGTGACGAGACGCAAGCTCAAAATTTATTGACGGTTCTAGTTTTGAAGTGCGGCACTATTCCCGGATGGAGTACTTCTTTTTCTACTCCCTCCTTTCCGATTTTATAGGGCTTATCTCAAAATTTTAGTTTTTCCATTTTATAAGGCTCAATTGGTTGTCCCCAATACATGTTCAGATTCCAAGGTGCATTAAATCATTGCATGCAAGTATTAAGAGAAAATTGACCAATGCATGTACTTTATGCATGCATGCATTGCAATTAATGCATTAAACCTATCTCTCGGGACTTCTCGCACGCACCATCGTGCCACCCACAAAAACTTGTACTCTGAGTTTAGTAGTACATTATACAGGAAGAGAAGAGGTGCACGCACGCACTCGTCCTCTCACACACGCGTCTATTTTTTCTCGAAAAGGAGGATGATGACCCCCGGCCTCTGCATCTGGGAGTCACACACGCAAATTATTGAAATATATCGAGTGCAGTGCTTTGATGTGTCGCGTCAACTCGTACATCAACGAGAAGTTTGATTCTCCTCTCCCTCGCGGACTTAACTGCACATGCCTTTGGCTATATGACAGGTTGGCCACACACTTGTAGGGCCCACCTGTCATACACGCAAACGCAAGAGCGTCCCTCCCTCGCCCATGAGCGTGGTGGCTGGCAAGACTAGGAGAAGCTTTCGCTACACGCTCTCCCTCCCACACGCGGTGGACATGCAGCAGTTCAATCGGTGTCAGATGGCCAGAAGCATACTGTAGTACTCCTCCAGTGCAGTTCAATCAGTGTCAGATGGCCAGAAGCGTACTGTAGTACTCCTCAACTTCCCGAAGAGGCGAAGAGCCAAGCGCAGCCCGGACGCTCGTGTGGCAGTTTCATGTGTATAGTAGTCTAGGATAGCGTGTATCGTGCCTGTAAGCTTAAAATCATTGGGGTCGGCTCCATGCTATGTGGCCGTCTCGAAGTTTTTTTTTAAATAGTCTTCTGGCCCTACCCGAAAACTGTCGCGCGTACTGCCCGGGAAAAGCCCCGCCCTCAACTTTTAACTACGCGAAAACAGTTCGAGCTTGTTCGTTCTATATAAATATAGTACTTACTGTATGTTTATTCACCCGTGGGGTTGTTCAATTAATGGAGGGGTGAGGAGCACAAGTGAACAATACTGTAGTACGACTAGTAGTAAGTAGGAGCCGTACAGTAGTCACCTTAAATATAGAGTTTCTTTTCTTTAATGCCACGTACACAAATTGAAACGCTTGTTGTGCAGAGAAAAAAGATAATCACTCCACTATATATGGACGCAGGGGCCTGAGCGCTTGCTTTACTAGGGTTGCTCTCTTCATTCTCTCATCCTCTCCAGATATAAACAAGACAGCGGTAGCGACATTTTCTCTCTGCTCACCGCTGGTCACAGATCCGGTTGGATCCCTTCGGCCGGTGTGTGTAGAGGACTAAAAGGTGCATCTTCACGCGGTCATCGCCACCGAGGGAGGAAACCCATAGCTGTCAGAGGGCCCCGATCATCTGCCCGTGCCATTCTCTCCGACACATGGCCAGCTCGGGAGGTCCTCCGACCCTTCTTCCTCCCTGTCGTATTGTCCGCAGATTCGACCTGCCGCCGCCGACATCCCGACGACCCTCAGGTATAAGTTCTTCGAAAGCGGGCTTGCTCTACTGCCCCAGCTCCCCACATGTCTGCATGTGCATCTTTTTCTACTCCCATCAGCTCTTCCAAAGCCACGTAAATTTTTAGTATTATTAGAGGTAAAGCTACTTCATGCATTCGAATCTAGGGCTTTGTTCAAACAACGAAGAAAGGGGGAAAGTTGTAACATGAATCTAGGACTTGATTCAAATAGGAAATAATATGGTGAAAGTAGTAGAGACTGGATACCCAATCGGTCTCTTGGTTGAAAAGGGAAATAATGGGAAAACACAGTACAAACTGGATAATGAACAAATCTATTATTGGTTGAAAAAAGGATAGAAAGTGGCGGCTGGTGGACAAGTCAACAGAGTATGTCCAGGATTAGATTTGCTGCCATCACATAGTAAAAGGTCTCCAGGATTAGATTTGCTGCCCTCACATAGTAAAAGGTCTCAGGATTAGATTTGTTGCCCTCACATAGTAAAAGGTCTCCAGGATTAGATTTGCTGCCCTCACATAGTAAAAGGTCTCCAGGATTAGATTTGCTACCCTCACATAGTACAATGGCACTCCTGCTGTTTTCCCCAATATGATAAGTAAGTTGCTCCTTTACGCTGCTGAGTGTCCTGGTTTCCTGTCACCACGGTCCCATACCCTTAAACCAACTCTTTAGCTGCTGTTGATTTACTGTGTCTAGTAAACAAGCAATGCCACCATTAAAGTAATCCCATATTCGAGGAATCTCATTGTTGATCGTAATGCTTCTGGTAACATGAAGCATCGCTGACGTTTTAAAATTTCTATTGTCCTTGCGTGATTGCCATGAACATAATTAAGATGCTTCTTTTCATTTTGTATATGTTTCGTATATTCTTATTGACCAACAACTGTTTACTTTCTATCTTTTTGTGCAGATAGGGATATCCATTTCACCTTGTTGCTATTGTGACCTTTTGGTGAACTGCAGAAAACACTTTTTTTGGAATGAGTGTCTTGTGCAGTTCAACTAAAATGTCACGTGGGCAACATCTCTCAATTTTGGTGGAACTGCACAAAATGGTGATTGGAGTTTCCAAAATCTCCGTCAAGTTCTGCTAGTAATCTCGTGCAACATTTTATTAGCCTTTGCAAGATGGAGCCGTCACTGTCACCACAATAGCACTTTATTTTAGTGGAACTGCACAAAAGGATGAGAAAATTATAGTTGCACCTTACATGAGCCGGATAGCCAACCTTAATGTTCCTCAATTTTAGTGCAACTACTAAAGAAGAACCTGCCAGCTCACAAGAGCAAGTACTTCTTGCTAGCTGAATGGTGCAATCTTTGCTTCATTTCAGGTGAACTGCAGAAAAAGGCGCATGAATTGAATCATGGAACTCCAGGCAGACCTCATCCAAGTAGAGCTGGAGGTTGAGTTCAAGGAGGCCACTATTAAAGCGAAATCATGCTCTTCTGTCTCCTTGTTTGTGTTGTGCAAACATGCTGTGTAAACAGGAATACTCAACTACAAATGTTGTGACGGTCAAGAGCATTCACCAAGTTCTTCGATTGTATGACATGGCTAGCCAAGATGAATTTAATCCTGATATTCACTTTATCAAAAGGCTCTAATGGGTTGGTTCTGAATCTTGCAAGTTGGGAATCAGTGAGATGTGTAGGCATCTTTGTTGTACTTATTATTTGGATCTTATTTGTTGGTTCTGAATCTTGCAAGCTGGGAATCAATGAGATGTGTAGGCATCTTTGTTGTACTTATTATTTGGATCTTATTTGTTGGTTCTGAATCTTGCAAGCTGGGAAACACGGCATGATGATGGAGAGGACAACAACCATAACAAACAGTCAAACTCGGTAGTATTATCTTTTGTGAAAGTGCGACAAATGTGATGATCGTGTGCGTCCTGAGAATAATAATTCTAATTGTTGTGCATGTTGATCATGTGGCACTGATAGAACGAGCGAATGCATTGCTTGTTTTAAGTACAAATTTCTATTAAAGCTAATTAAATTTAAGTAAAGTGACCACTAACTCCAGTTATTACAGTACCAATACTGACCCGCTCGTTAACCGACGTGTGGTCGACGGTGCATCTTCTGCCGGGCGTGCAGCAGACGAGGGAGGGGTAGTAACTATTGTCGCATGTACACACTCAGCTTACTGCTGAATCCAGTTCCCCAAGAGCTAAAAAACGAACTGCCGCCGCCGCCTACACACTTGTTCACTCGAAGAGACTCCAATGGCGATCCGAGGGGTGAGCCTGCTGGATATGGACTTTAGCAAGGAGTTCCCCTTTGAGTTCGCCGTTCAGTCCTATGGCTGCACCAAGTTGAATGTGATGTACACCAACGATACGGACTCGGTGAAGCTGAAGAAAATATGCCCTAGAGGCAATAATAAAGTTATTATTTATTTCCTTATATCATGATAAATGTTTATTATTCATGCTAGAATTGTATTAACCGGAAACATAATACATGTGTGAATACATAGACAAACAGAGTGTCACTAGTATGCCTCTACTTGACTAGCTCATTAATCAAACATGGTTATGTTTCCTAATCATGGACAAAAGAGTTGTTATTTGATTAACGAGATCACATCATTAGTTGAATGATCTGATTGACATGACCCATTCCATTAGCTTAGCACCCGATCGTTTAGTATGTTGCTATTGCTTTCTTCATGACTTATACATGTTCCTATGACTATGACATTATGCAACTCCCGTTTGCCGGAGGAACACTTTGGGTGCTACCAAACGTCACAACGTAACTGGGTGATTATAAAGGAGTACTACAAGTGTCTCCAAAGGTACATGTTGGGTTGGCGTATTTCGAGATTAGGTTTTGTCACTCCGATTGTCGGAGAGGTATCTCTGGGCCCTCTCGGTAATGCACATCACTTAAGCCTTGCAAGCATTGCAACTAAATGAGTTAGTTGCGGGATGATGTATTAAAGAACGAGTAAAGAGACTTGCCGGTAACGAGATTGAACTAGGTATAGGAATACCGACGATCGAATCTCGGGCAAGTAACATACCGATGACAAAGGGAACAACGTATGTTGTTATGCGGTCTGACCGATAAAGATCTTCGTAGAATATGTAGGAGCCAATATGGGCATCCAGGTCCCGCTATTGGTTATTGACCGGAGACGTGTCTCGGTCATATCTACATTGTTCTCGAACCCGTAGGGTCCGCACGCTTAAGGTTACGATGACAGTTATATTATGAGTTTATGCATTTTGATGTACCGAAGGTTGTTCGGAGTCCCGGATGTGATCACGGACATGACGAGGAGTCTCGAAATGGTCGATACATAAAGATTGATATATTGGAAGCCTATGTTTGGATATCGGAAGTGTTCCGGGTGAAATTGGGATTTTACCGGAGTACCGGGAAGGTTACCGGAACCCCCCGGGAGCTAAATGGGCCATGATGGGCCTTAGTGGAAAAGAGAAGAGGCAGCCCTACATGGGCTGCGTGCCTTCCCCTTCCCCTAGTCCTATTAGGACTAGGAGAGGTGGTCGGGCCCCTCCTTCTCTTTCCCCCCTCTGCGAATCCTATTCCAACTAGGATTGGGGGGGGGGAATCCTACTCCCAGAGGGAGTAGGACTCTCCTGGCGCACCCCTTGTGGCCGGCCAGCCCCCCCCCCCTTTGGTCCTTTATATACTGAGGTAGAGGCACCCTAGAACACACAAGTTGATCCACGTGATCTATTCCTTAGCCGTGTGCGGTGCCCCCAGCCACCACATTCCTCGATAATACTGTAGCGGAGTTTAGGCGAAGCCCTGCTGCTGTAGTGCATCAAGATCGTCACCACGCCATCGTGCTGACAGAACTCTTCCCCGACACTTTGCTGGATCGGAGTCCGGGGATCGTCATCGAGCTGAACGTGTGCTCGAACTCAGAGGTGTTGTAGTTTCGGTACTTGATTGGTTGGATCGTGAAGACGTACGACTACTTCCTCTACGTTGGGTCAACGCTTCCGCAGTCGGTCTGCGTGAGTACGTAGACAACACTCTCCCCTCTTGTTGCTATGCATCACATGATCTTGCGTGTTTGTAGGAATTTTTTTGAAATTACTACGAAACCCAACAGTGGCATCCGAGCCTAGGTTATTTATGTTGATGTTATATGCACGAGTAGAACACAAGTGAGTTGTGGGCGATATAAGTCATACTGCCTACCAGCATGTCATACTTTGGTTCGGCGGCATTGTTGGACGAGACGACCCGGACCAACATTACGCGTACGCTTACGCGAGACCGGTTTCCCCGACGTGCTTTGCACATAGGTGGCTTGCGGGCGACAGCCTCTCCAACTTTAGTTGAACCAAGTGTGGCTACGCCCGGTCCTTGCGAAGGTTAAAACGGAGTCTATTTGACAAACTATCGTTGTGGTTTTGATGCGTAGGTGAGATTGGTTCTTGCTTAAGCCCGTAGCAGCCACGTAAAACTTGCAACAACAAAGTAGAGGGCGTCTAACTTGTTTTTGCAGGGCATGTTGTGATGTGATATGGTCAAGGCATGATGCTGAATTTTATTGTATGAGATGATCATGTTTTGTAACCGAGTTATCGGCAACTGGCAGGAGCCATATGGTTGTCGTTTTATTGTATGCAATGCAATCGCGATTTAATGCTTTACTTTTATCACTAAGCGGTAGCGATAGTCGTAGAAGCATAAACTTGGCGAGACGACAACGATGCTACGATGGAGATCAAGGTGTCACGCCGGTGACGATGGTGATCACGACGGTGCTTCGGAGATGGAGATCATAGGCACAAGATGACGATGGCCATATCATATCACTTATATTGATTGCATGTGATGTTTATCTTTTATGCATCTTATCTTGCTTTGATTGACGGTAGCATTATAAGATGATCTCTCACTAAATTATCAAGAAGTGTTCTCCCTGAGTATGCACCGTTGCGAAAGTTCTTCGTGCTGAGACACCACGTGATGATCGGGTGTGATAGGCTCTACGTTCAAATACAACGGGTGCAAAACAGTTGCACACGCGGAATACTCAGGTTATACTTGACGAGCCAAGCATATACAGATATGGCCTCGGAACACGGAGACCGAAAGGTCGAGCGTGAATCATATAGTAGATATGATCAACATAATGATGTTCACCAATGAAACTACTCCATCTCACGTGATGATCGGACATGGTTTAGTTGATTTGGATCACGTGATCACTTAGAGGATTAGAGGGATGTCTATCTAAGTGGGAGTTCTTAAGTAATATGATTAATTGAACTTAAATTTATCATGAACTTAGTCCTGGTAGTATTTTGCAAATTATGTTGTAGATCAATAGCTCGCGCTGTTGCTTCCCTGTGTTTATTTTGATATGTTCCTAGAGAAAATTGTGTTGAAAGATGTTAGTAGCAATGATGCGGATTGGATCCGTGATCTGAGGTTTATCCTCATTGCTGCATAGAAAAATTATGTCCTTGATGCACCGCTAGGTGACAGACCTATTGCAGGAGCAGATGCAGACGTTATGAACGTTTGGCTAGCTCAATATGATGACTACTTGATAGTTTAGTGCACCATGCTTAATGGCTTAGAATCGGGACTTCAAAGACGTTTTGAACGTCATGGACCATATGAGATGTTCCAGGAATTGAAGTTAATATTTCAAGCAAATAACCGAGTTGAGAGATATGAAGTCTCCAACAAGTTCTATAGCTAAAAGATGGAGGAGAATCGCTCAACTAGTGAGCATGTGCTCAGATTGTCTGGGTACTACAATCGCTTGAATCAAGTGGGAGTTAATCTTCCAGATAAGATAGTGATTGACAGAATTCTCTAGTCACCATCACCAAGTTAGTAGAACTTCGTGATGAACTATAATATGCAAGGGATAACGGAAACAACTCCCAAGCTCTTCGTGATGCTGAAATCAACGAAGGTAGAAATCAAGAAAAACATCAAGTGTTGATGGTTGACAAGACCACTAGTTTCAAGAAAAGGGCAAAGGGAAGAAGGGGAACTTCAAGAAGAACGGCAAGCAAGTTGCTGCTCAAGTGAAGAAGTCTAAGTCTGATCCTAAGCCTGAGACTAAGTGCTTCTACTGCAAAGGGACTGGTCACTAGAAGCGGAACTACCCCAAGTGATTGGCGGATAAGAAGGATGGCAAAGTGAACATAAGTATATTTGATATACATCTTATTGATGTGTACTTTACTAGTGTTTATAGCAACCCCTCAGTATTTGATACTAGTTCAGTTGCTAAGATTAGTAACTCGAAACAGGAGTTGCAGAATAAACAGAGACTAGTTAAGAGTGAAGTGACGATGTGTGTTGGAAGTGGTTCCAAGATTGATATGATCATCATCGCACACTCCCTATTATTTCGAGATTAGTGTTGAACCTAAATAAGTGTTATTTGGTGTTTGCATTAAGCGTGAATATGATTTGATCATGTTTATTGTAATACGGTTATTCATTTAAGTAAGAGAATAAATTGTTATTCTGTTTATATGAATAAAACCTTATATGGTTACACACCCAATGAAAATAATTCGTTGGATCTCGATCGTAGTGATGCACATAATCATAATATTGAAACCAAAAGATGCAAAGTTAATAATGATAGTGCAACTTATTTGTAGCACTGCCGTTTAGGTCATATTGGTGTAAAGCGCATGAAGAAACTCCATGCTGATGGGCTTTTTGAATCACTTGATTATGAATCAATTGATGCTTGTGAACCATGCCTCATGGGCAAGATGACTAAGACTCTGTTCTTCGGAACAATGGAGCGAGCAACAAATTTGTTGGAAATCATACATACTGATGTATGTGGTCCGATGAATATTGAGGCTCGCGACAGGTATCATTATTTTTGATCTTCACAGATGATTTGAGCAGATATGAGTATGTCTACTTGATGAAACATAAGTCTGAAACATTTGAAAAGTTCAAAAAAAATTCAGAGTGAAGTGAAAAATCATCATAACAAGAAAATAAAGTTTCTACGATCTGATCGTAGAGAAGAGTATTTGAGTTACGAGTTTGGCCTTCAGTTAAAAACAATGTGAAATAGTTTCACTACTCATGCCACCTGGAACACCACAATGTAATGGTGTGTCCGAACGTCATAACCGTACTTTATTAGATATGGTGCGATCTATGATGTCTCTTACCGATCTACCACTATCGTTTTGGGGTTATGCATTAGAGACAGCGGCATTCACGTTAAATAGGGCACCATCTAAATCCGTTGAGACGACACCGTATGAACTATGGTTTGGCAAGAAACCTAAGCTGTCGTTTCTTAAAGTTTGAGGTTGCAATGCTTATGTGAAAAAGTTCAACCTGATAAGCTCAAACCCAAATCGGAGAAATGTGTCTTCATAGGATATCCAAAGGAAACTATTGGATACACCTTCTATCACAGATCCGAAGGCAAGACTTTTGTTGCTATATTCGAAAACTTTCTAGAGAAGGAGTTTCTCTCGAAAGAAGTGAGTGGGAGGAAAGTAGAAAACTTGATAAGGTAATTGTACCTTCTCCCTTATTGGAAAGTAGTTCATCACAGAAATCTGTTCTTGTGACTACTACACCAATTAGTGAGGAAGCTAATGATGATGATCATGTAACTTCAGATCAAGTTACTACTGAATCTTGTAGGTAAACCAGAGTGAGATCCGCACCAGAGTGGTACGATAATTCTATTTTGGAAGTCATGTTACTAGACCATGACGAACTTGCGAACTATGAGGAAGCGATAATGAGCCCAGATTCCGCGAAATGGTTTGAGGCCATGAAATCTGAGATATGATCCATTTATGAGAACAAAGTATGAACTTTGATGGATTTGCCCGATGATCGGCAAGCCATAGAAAATAAATGGATCTTCAAGAGGAAGACAGACGCTAATAGTAGTGTTACTATCTACAAAGCTAGAATTGTCGCAAAAGGTTTTCGACAAGTTCAAGGTGTTGACTACAATGAGAGTTTCTCACTCGTATCTATGCTTGAGTCTGTCCGAATCATGTTAGTAATTGCCGCATTTTATGAAATCTGGCAAATGGATAAACAAAACTGCATTCCTTAATGGATTTATTAAAGAAGAGTTGTATATGATGCAACCAGAAGGTTTTGTCAATCCGAAAGGTGCTAACAAAATGTGCAAACTCCAGCGATCCATCTGTGGACTGGTGCAAGCATCTCAGAGTTGGAATATACACTTTGATGAGTTGATCAAAGCATATAGTTTTATACAGACTTGCGGTGAAGCCTGTATTTACGAGAAAGTGAGTGGGAGCACTACAGCATTTCTGATAAGTATATGTGAATGACATATTGTTGATCGGAAATAATGTAGAATTATTTTGTAAAGCCTAAAGGAGTGTTTGAAAGGAGTTTTTCAAAGAAAGACTTCGGTAAAGCTGCTTACATATTGAGCTTCAAGATCTATAGAGATAGATCAAGACGCTTCATAAGTTTTTTTCAATAAGTACATACCTTGACAAAATTTTGAAATAGTTCAAAATGGAGCAGTCAAAGAAAGAGTTCTTGCCTGTATTACAAGGTGTGAAGTTGAGTAAGACTCAAAGCCCGACCACGGCAGAAGATAGAAAGAGAATGAAAGTCATTCCCTATGCCTTGGCCATAGGTTCTATAAAGTATGTCATGCTGTATACCAGATCTATCGTATATCCTACACTGATTTGGCAAGGGAGTACAATAGTGATCTAGGAGTAGATCACTGGACAGCAGTCAGAATTATCCTTAGTGAAATAAGGATATGTTTCTCGATTATGGACGTGACAAAAAGGTTCGTCGTAAAAAGTTACGTCGATGCAAGTTTTGACACGGATCTGGATGACTCTAAGTCTTGATCTAGATACATATTGAAAGTGGGAGCAATTAGCTAAAGTAGCTCCGTGCAGAGCATTGTAGACATAGAAAATTGCAAAATACATAACAGATCTGAATGTGAAAGACCGTTGACTAAGATTCTCTCACAAGCAAAACATGATCACACCTTAGTACTCTTTGGGTGTTAATCACATAGCGATGTGAACTAGATTACCGAATCTAGTAAACCCTTTGGGTGTTGGTCACATGGCGATGTGAACTATGGGTGTTAATCACATGATGATGTGAACTATCGATGTTAATCACATGATGATGTGATCTAGATTATTGACTCTAGTGCAAGTGGGAGACTGAAGGAAATATGCCCTAGAGGCAATAATAAAGTTATTATTTATTTCCTTATATCATGATAAATGTTTATTACTCATGCTAGAATTGTATTAACCGGAAACATAATACATGTGTGAATACATAGACAAACAGAGTGTCACTAGTATGCCTCTACTTGACTAGCTCGTTAATCAAAGATGGTTATGTTTCCTAATCATGGACAAAAGAGTTGTTATTTGATTAATGAGATCACATCATTAGTTGAATGATCTGATTGACATGACCCATTCCATTAGCTTAGCACCCGATCGTTTAGTATGTTGCTATTGCTTTCTTCATGACTTATACATGTTCCTATGACTATGAGATTATGCAACTCCCGTTTGCCGGAGGAACACTTTGGGTGCTACCAAACGTCACAACGTAACTGGGTGATATAAAGGAGTACTACAGGTGTCTCCAAAGGTACATGTTGGGTTGGCGTATTTCGAGATTAGGTTTTGTCACTCCGATTGTCGGAGAGGTATCTCTGGGCCCTCTCGGTAATGCACATCACTTAAGCCTTGCAAGCATTGCAACTAAATGAGTTAGTTGCGGGATGATGTATTACAGAACGAGTAAAGAGACTTGCCGGTAACGAGATTGAACTAGGTATAGGAATACCGACAATCGAATCTCGGGCAAGTAACATACCGTTGACAAAGGGAACAACGTATGTTGTTATGCGGTCTGACCGATAAAGATCTTCGTAGAATATGTAGGAGCCAATATGGGCATCCAGGTCCCGCTATTGGTTATTGACCGGAGACGTGTCTCGGTCATATCTACATTGTTCTCGAACCCGTAGGGTCCGCACGCTTAAGGTTACGATGACAGTTATATTATGAGTTTATGCATTTTGATGTACCGAAGGTTGTTCGGAGTCCCGGATGTGATCACGGACATGACGAGGAGTCTCGAAATGGTCGATACATAAAGATTGATATATTGGAAGCCTATGTTTGGATATCGGAAGTGTTCCGGGTGAAATTGGGATTTTACCGGAGTACCGGGAAGGTTACCGGAACCCCCCGGGAGCTAAATGGGCCATGATGGGCCTTAGTGGAAAAGAGAAGAGGCAGCCCTACATGGGCTGCGTGCCTTCCCCTTCCCCTAGTCCTATTAGGACTAGGAGAGGTGGTCGGGCCCCTCCTTCTCTTT
>NC_041388.1:677641861-677646234 GCF_002162155.2 Triticum dicoccoides | reverse complement strand
AGAGGGAGTAGGACTCTCCTGGCGCACCCCTTGTGGCCGGCCAGCCTCCCCCCTTTGGTCCTTTATATACTGAGGTAGAGGCACCCTAGAACACACAAGTTGATCCACGTGATCTATTCCTTAGCCGTGTGCGGTGCCCCCAGCCACCATATTCCTCGATAATACTGTAGCGGAGTTTAGGCGAAGCCCTGCTGCTGTAGTGCATCAAGATCGTCACCACGCCGTCGTGCTGACGGAACTCTTCCCCGACACTTTGTTGGATCGGAGTCCGGGGATCGTCATCGAGCTGAACGTGTGCTCGAACTCAGAGGTGTTGTAGTTTCGGTACTTGATTGGTTGGATCGTGAAGACGTACGACTACTTCCTCTACGTTGCGTCAACGCTTCCGCAGTCGGTCTGCGTGAGTACGTAGACAACACTCTCCCCTCTCGTTGCTATGCATCACATGATCTTGCGTGTGCGTAGGAATTTTTTTGAAATTACTACGAAACCCAACAGAAGCTCTGTCTCGCCTCAGTCCTATGGCTGCACCAGGTTCTGGAGCATTCGCCCGTTTTTTCGGCAGCGCCGACTGCACCTTCGGTACGGTGGAGAGAAGGAAGAACGTGACGATTCGGCCATCTGGTGCAACAAGCTTATCGATATCCAGAAGCAATACAAGATCATCATCAACGGGCAGGAGAAGGACTCCGTGGTTGACCTCACTGAGACTATCATCGACCCCTGATACGCCAACATGAAAGAAGACGACCTGAACACGTGGGAGGTACCTCTGAATCTATCCTACATAACCTATGCGGCCAAGGGCGCATACGCATGCTACGACATGTACATGCAGATCTTGGACATGAGGGCGTGTCTGCTTCCCGTAACCGACGAGTACACGGACAGCCGCAGCGTCATGATCAAGCGTGCTAGGAAGGTCTAGATGTTGTACTTTATCTGTTTATAAGCACCTTTATCATGTGAGTGTTTCATGCATTAGCCTATGTGTCATAATTATTTGTTTTGTCTGAAATATTTCTTTTAAGAACCCATTAACCTGATTGCTTTTTTTAGTGGCAATTTGCTTATGTATGTAAACCAGTTCACTTGTCCGTAAAAAAAACTAATTCACTCAGCTGCCGTGCTTTGAATCTCCTTCCTCCCAACATATTCCCCTCCTCAGGTGGACCCAGCAGGTCTCTGAATTTTCTCGCACATTCTTTTTCGATGTAAACTGAGTTTTCTCCCAGTACTTTCCCCTAGAACCAACTCAACTGTCCCACGTCTAGCCTAAAAAATAATAATACCCCACGTACTATTAACTTATCAAATTAAAATGATATTTTATTTCGTAAGTTGAAAGTTCTTACAAAATAATAATAATAATTGTTTATATATAACTTGGCAAGTTAACTCCTAGTGATTGCGTACATAAGCTTGCAAAGATTTTACTAACGTGCAATCATGTGTTTATGTTTTTATAACATTTTTCCGTCTAACCCAACATGATATTTTCACCTAGCCCAGCAAGTCTGCGGCTTTCGACAAAAATGCAAATGAGATTTAAATGGGTTGCGTAGATGCTACATCATTGTTTCACCCAGCCCATCAAATGGACTAAAAAACAAATGGACTGACAGCTGGGTCCACGGCCACAGCCCAGTTTTTTTGTGATTTGCCAAGTAAGTCGCTTTGTCAGGCCTATTGGGCTGCAAATCTTTCAAGACGAGGAGAGCTTTCATTCGGCTGGCCGAGAAAATGACCCATCAGTAAGGAGAAATGGGTTGTACATTTTTAAAAAACATCAAACCGGCAATTAGTTTCAAATATCTTTTTTTTCATTTCGAGATTTTAAATTACATTAATTTTTATGCATGGAGAATTTGTTGGATTTTATATTGATATACATTTATTTTTAAAATCAGTTTGAATGTGAGTCGAAATTTCGGGATTAAAAACAGTTCGGACCGCACCGAAATATGCAAAATTTCGTATAATTTTTTAACCATGGCCACAATATGGGCTGTAATGCTAACAAAAAGAATATGGGCTCCAAAAAAACCTTAAGAATTAGCAAATGAGTTGTATGTTGTTTTCCACAGATTTGAGACTTTCCTAAAAAAAGGTTGACGCACAAGCAGTGACTGTTGGATGGCCATCCAACGACCGTCGTGCTTCTTCAATATCTGCTCTTCCTACTTCAGCCGCTCAAACATGCGCCGGCGGGACTGCCTGCTCCCTCCTCCCCGCGGCCGGCTCTGCTGCCGCGCAGGCCTCACCGCCCCACCGTACTCCCATCGCTGGCCTAGCCATCCCTCTACTCACCCACACCTGTTGTTATTCTCCGGCGACGACAGACGAACCAGTAAACCCTCGTACAGTCGTACTCCCCTCCACGTGGGAAATAACTGCCGAGTCTTCCCTGCCTCCGTGTCGTTCTCTTCCTAGGCCTCGCCGTCGTCCACCGCCCTAGTGCTCTCGGCGCGGCCTGGTCAACATGGTCAACGACCGACATGCATCTGAAGTGGATTGTACGTGGAGAGGCCGACAGCTGGGTCCATGGCCGCACGCAAGGAAATGCCTCCTTATTACGCACAAAATAATGATTCCTCCACCTGACATCAGGGACCCACCGAAAGGGCCTCTGTATTTCGCGAAAAACGTTACCTCCGCTGACAGCTCGGACCCACCAGCTATATCTTCGCACACAAGGAAGTGCCTCCTTATTACGCTCAAAAAAGAATACCCCCCTGCTAGCTGGGACCCACCTTGGTGGGAGGCTGACTTGTGGACCTACTAAGTTGTCAGGGACGGAGGGCTTTGTCAACTTAGTCAATATGCACGATTCTAGCTCTAGTGACCGTATGATGTCCATTCAACGGCCGTAGTGCTTCTTCAACCTCTAGTCTCCTTGCTCCAGCCGCCCAAACCAGCGCCGGTCGTGCCTCGTGCTCCTGCCTCCCGTGGCCGGCTGTGATTTGGCGGAGGCCTCACCGCCCCCTACTACTCCCACCGCTGGCCAGGCCATCCCTCTACTCACCCACACCCCCTATTATTCTGCGACGACGGCAGCCTCACACCGCAGCGAACCGGTGAACCCTCGTACTCCTCTACGTGTGGGCATCCACTGCCGCGTCTTCCCCGGCTCCGCGTCGTCCCCTTCCTAGGCCTCGCCGTCGTCCACCGCCCTGGTGCTCTCGGTGCGGCGTGGTCAACGTGGTCAAGGAACGACTTCCATCGAACATGGACTGTACGTGGAGAGGCTGACAGCTGGGTCCACGGCCGCAGCAAGGAAGTGCCTCCTTATTACGTGCAAAATAATTATTCCTCCACCTGACAGCGGGACCCACCGGACGGGCTATCATATTTTGCGAAAAAACAATTCCCCCTGACTGCTGGGACCCACCAGCTACATCTTCGCATGCAAGTAAGTGCGTCCAGGCAAAAAAAACAAAACGATTCACCCCCTGACTGCTGGGACCGACCAGCTACATCTTCGCAGGCAAGGAAGTGGCTTACAGGCAGGACCCACCTGGTCGAAGCGTACGTAGCGTTGTCATTCTGGTCGCGAACATGTACGTACATACTGGTCGATGTAGAGGCGCGCACGTGCCGTAGTAGAGGCGCGCATGTAGCATTTACACGTACGTACAGCGGCCAGGGTGCAAGAAAGAAAATACGTCCACATATGTGTACATACGGGCGGGGTCTCGAACGCCTACTCGCGCATACGTACGGCGACGGCTCGTGTACATGGCTGGGTCAGAACGGAGAAACAGCGTCATCGTCGTGTTCATGGGGAGGCAACGAAATGCGCCGTGTTCATGGGGAGGCAGCGGAATGCGTCGTGTTCATCGAGAGGGCTTGGATGGAACAGGCGATGGAAACGAGGCCTGGCGTACCGCAGAACGGAGAAAACGGCCTTGTGTTCGACCAGCCACGTTCGAAACGGGATCCTGTTCATTGGGAGGGTTCTGGCGTACCGCAAAACAGAGAAAACGGACCTCCTACGGTGGAAACGGGGGTCCTGTTGATCGGGAGGGGTGTGGCGTACCGCAAAACGGACGAAACGGACTTGTGTTGGAGCACTATGGTCGAAACGGGGGTCCTATTCATCGGGAGGGGTGTCGCGTACCACAAAACGGGACTCCACAGGATACTGTTCATCTCCACCGTCGACCCCCTCCAGCCTCCACGAGCTACTGTTCATCCACCGTCGACCTCCTCCAGCCTCCACCTGCGACTGTTCATCCACGGGCTCCTGTTCATCCAGCCTCCACCGCGCGCTACTCCACCGGCTACTGTTCAACCACCCCTCCATCATCTACTCTTCATCCAGCCCTCCACACCATGGGGTCCTGTTCAACCACCCCTCCACGGGCACCCCT
>NC_041388.1:677627736-677641626 GCF_002162155.2 Triticum dicoccoides | reverse complement strand
CTGTTCATCCAGCCCTCCACACCACGGGGTCCTGTTCATCCACCCCTCCACGGGCACCCCTCCACCGTCTACTGTTCGTCCAGCCCTCCACCACACCACGGGGTCCTGTTCATCCAGAGGCAACGCCACCGCTCACTGTTCATCCAAAACCCCCGCAACGCTCACTGTTCATCCCATTGATCGGCTTCAGTTAGCAGCAGTAGCGAAGGAATTGCTCGATCGAGTTCAGTTAACAGCCATCGATCGATCGCTCGGGTTCAGTAATGCGTAGCCTGCAGTGCAATCGCTCGGGTTCAGTTAGAGCCCAACGCCTCGCTCGGGTTCAGTTAGAGCCAACGCCTCGCACACACGCGCGTACATGTACGAGAGAAACGCGCATCGCTCGGCCCCCGACCTCCCACCGTAACCGGGAACTCCCCGAAATTTTCCTCCCCCTTGCTTCTACCATGGTTTTTTCCATCATGGACGGCCCAAAGAATGTCATGCAGCTGCATTTCCGGCCCGCCCAGGACGAAAAGCCCATTTTCTGTCATGATTTTTGTCATAGAAGTAGGAGCCCACCACATCTATGATGATACCGGGTTTTGTCACAATTATCGTCATAGAAGTGTCATATGTATGACAGAATTTTTTTTCGTTCGGCCCAAAATGTCACAGATGTGTCTTTTTTTGTAGTGCTTGGGGATGCTAGTTTTGCTATGTCTACTACTTGTTGCAATGATCATGATTGGGGTGATTCTTCTTTTGATCTTGAAAATTTATTTACTCCCCATGATGACTATGAGATCGATAATAGTGTTTGCAATAATACTGAAAGAAGGTTTGGAAGAGTGTCAACTTTAGATCCCACATATTTGGATAATGTTCAATCTTATGAAGTTTTTGATAAAAGTGGGTTTGAAGAGGTCATGACTTTAGATAATGTTAATCCCACTATTTTGGAAGAGTGTCAACTTTGCATGCATGTGGATCGTGTTGAAAATATTTTATGTGATAGCTATATTGTTGAATTTGATTATGATCCTACATGTAATTATTATGAGAGAGGAAAATATGGTGGTATAAATTTTCATGTTACTAAATTACCTCTCGTTATGTTGAAATTGCTATTGTTTCTTTCCGCTTCCTTGCATATGCTAGTGTTTGCTTGCCTTGATAATTTGTTTGCCTATAAGATGCCTATGCATAGGAAGTATGTTAGACTTAGATGTGTTTGTCACATGTCTTATGATGCTCTCTTTGTGCTTCAATTCTTGTCTTTCATGTGAGCATCGTTGAAATCTTATTGCCTAGCTAGGGGCGTTAAACGATAGCGCTTGTTGGGAGGTGAAAGATCGTGGATGTCGCCTAGAGGGGGGTGAATAGGCGCTTTAAAATAATTACGGTTTAGGCTTGAACAAATGCAGAATAAACCTAGCGGTTAATTTGTCAAACACAAAACCTACGACAACTAGGCTCACCTATGTGCACCAACAACTTATACTAAGCAAGATAAACAACTATGTGATAGCAAGATATATGACAAGAAACAATATGGCTATCACAAAGTAAAGTGCATAAGTAAAGGGCTCGGGTAAGAGATAACCGAGGCACGCGGAGACGATGATGTATCCCGAAGTTCACACCCTTGCGGATGCTAATCTCCATTTGGAGCGGTGTGGAGGCACAATGCTCCCCAAGAAGCCACTAGGGCCACCGTAATCTCCTCACGCCCTCGCACAATGCAAGATGCCGTGATTCCACTAAGGGACCCTTGAGGGCGGTCACCGAACCCATACAAATGGCAACTCTTGGGGGCGGTCACCGAACCCGTACACTTTGGCAACCCTTGGGGGCGGTCACCGGTACCCGACAAATTGCTCGGGGCGATCTCCACAACCCAATTGGAGACCCCGATGCTTGCTCGGAGCTTTACACCACAATGATTGAGCTCCTAACACCACCAACCGTCTAGGGTGCCCAAGCGCCCAAGAGGAACAAGGTCAAGGGTACCAAGCACCCAAGAGTAATAAGCTTCTCAACTTGTAACTTCCACATATCACCATGGAGAACTCAAACCGATGCACCAAATGCAATGGCAAGGGCACACGGAGTGCCCAAGTCCTTCTCTCTCAAATCCCACTGAAGCAACTAATGCTAGGGAGAAAAATAAGAGGAAGAACAAGAAGGAGAACACCAAGAACTCCAAGATCTAGATCCAAGGGGTTCCTCTCACATAGAGGAGAAAGTGATTGGTGGAAATGTGGATCTAAATCTCCTCTCTCTTTTCCCTCAAAAACTAGCAATAATCCATGGAGGGATTGAGAGTTAGCAAGCTTGAAGAAGGTCAACAATGGGGGAAGAACACGAGCTCAAAGGATAAGGTTCATTGGGGAAGAAGACCCCCTTTTATAGGAGGGGGAAAATCCAACCGTTATGTGCTCAGCCTGCACACGAGCGGTACTACCGCTCCATGAGCGGTACTACCGCTGGAGGAGCGGTACTACCGCTTAGCATGGTCAAAACACCCCAATGAGAGAGAAAAACACGAGCTGAAAAACTGCCAGAGAGGTAGAGCAGTATGAGCGGCACTACCACTGTAGCCAGCGGTACTACCATTGGCCGCAGCAGTACTGCCGCTTGCCCAGCGGTACTACCGCACAAGAGCAATACTACCGCTCCTACTGCCGCTGAACCCGACACGAGAAGAGCAGGACCCAAAATCGAGGTGGTAGAAGAGCGGCACTGCAGCGGTACTATGACTGAGAGCTCCAAGCGGTACTACCGCTTGGGCTCGCGGTACTACCGCTGGGACCAGACAAAAGCCACTCTCAAGAAACAAGAACTGCCATAACTTCTTCATACGAGCTCCGAATTGACCAAACTCAAGCTTGTTGGATACAAGACGATGAGTAGCATCAAAACAGCGTCTGGTTATAGTAAGAAGAGGCAGGGGAGGTATGCCTAACAAAAAGAGGAGTGAAACCTCCAACCGAGAAGAACTGGCAAGACCTCCAACATCAAAAACATCATAGAAGATGCATGTGAACTCCGTTTTCGATGAACTCGAGCTTGTCATCAAGATGACCATAAGCTCTAAGACTCACAAAGAGAACCAAACATGAATCAAGAAAGATTATGCAAGGATGCAATGGTTTGAGCTCTCAATGAACGATACGATCAAGCTACTCATCGAGAGCCCCCCTTGATAGTACGACAATTGATCCTATAACCCGGTCTCCCAATTACCATCATGAGACCGGTAAAATATAAAACCTATCAAGGGCAAACCTTTGCCTTGCACATGGTCCACTTGATATAGATGATGACAAACTTGACTTCCTCAAGTTGGACCACCTTTCTTGATTGTGTTGTCTCGATGAAGACTATTTGATTGCTCCCCCATACTCCACTATGGGTGAGCCACTCTTCCGCACATCTTCACATGTCCATTGTCACCACAATGGACGGCAAGCTTCAAGAATTTGATCTCTTCATGATGCTCCACTTGAACTTGCACACCGCAACCTAACCTCACAAAGAACTCTCACGAAGATCATGTGTTAGTACACAAAGCGAAATTGACAATGCTTACCATACCATGGGATCACTTGATCCCTCTCGGTACATCTTCTGTGCTTTGTGAGTCGATCAACTTGATTCATTCTTGACTTAATCTTGATCAACCTTGAATCTTTCCAATTATCTTCATTTGGATGATGTCTCGAAGGTAGACATGAATGATCACACAATCTTCTTCTTCAAGACATGCTTGCAATAAGCTCGACACTCACATGACCAATCTTTGGATAATTCCTTGAATGGCACCTTGGTCGACACAAACTCTCCTTGAAACCAACACATGTACTCCAAGAAAAGCCTATGGACAAAATCTTTAAATATAACTCAAGGCAACCATTAGTCCATATAGAGACTGTCATCAATTGCCAAAAACAAACATGGGGGCACCGCATGTTCTTTCAGGAGGCAACCCAATTGTATTTTTATTACTTGCTTTTTTTCTCCTGTTTAGTAATAAATAATTTATCTAGCCTCTGTTTAGGTCGTGTTTTTGTGTTTAATTAGTGTTTGTGCCAACTAGAATCGTTGGGAAGACTTGGGGAAAGTCTTGATATCTTGCTGTAAAAAACAGAAACTTTAGCGCTCACGAGAACTACTGCCATTTTTATTTGGAAAGTGCTATTTAGTTAATTCTTTTTGCAGATGATTAATAGATAAATTCATCACGTCCAGCAATTTATTTTAGAATTTTTGGGGTTCCAGATCTTGCGCTAGCTACAGATTACTATAGACTGTTTTTCGTGTGTTGTTTGCTTATTTTGATGAATCTATGGCTAGTAAAATAGTTTATAAACCATAGAGAAGTTGGAATACAGTAGTTTAACACCAATATAAATAAAATAATGAGTTCATTACAGTACCTTGAAGTGGTCTTTTGTTTTCTTTCGCTAGCGGAGCTCACGAGATTTTCTACTTTAAGTTTTGTGTTGTGAAATTTTCAAGTTTTGGGTAAAGATTTGATGGATTATGGAACAAGGAGTGGCAAGAGCCTAAGCTTGGGGATGCCCATGGCACCCCCAAGATAATCTAAGGACACCTAAAAGCCAAAGCTTGGGGATGCCCCGGAAGGCATCCCCTCTTTTCGTCTACTTCTATCGGTAACTTTACTTGGAGCTATATTTTTATTCACCACATGATATGTGTTTTGCTTGGAGCGTCTTGTATGATTTGAGTCTTTGTTTTTTAGTTTACCACAATCATCATTGCCGTACACACCTTATGAGAGAGCCATACATGATTTGGAATTTGTTAGAATACTCTATATGCTTCACTTATATCTTTTGAGTTATATAGTTTTGCTCTAGTACTTCACTTATATCTTTTAGAGCACGGTGGTGGAATTGTTTTATAGAAACTATTGATCACTCATGCTTCACTTAAATTATTTTGAGAGTCTTAACTAGCATGGTAATTTGCTTAAATAATCCTAATATGCTAGGTGTTCAAGATTAGTAAAAAATTTCTTATGAGTGTTTTGAATACTAAGAGAAATTTGATGCTTGATGATTGTTTTGAGATATGGAGGTAATAATATCAAAGTCGTGCTAGTTGAGTAGTTGTGAATTTGAGAAATGCTTGTGTTGAAGTTTGCAAGTCCCATAGCATGCACATATGGTAAACGTTATGTAACAAATTTGAAACATGAGGTGTTATTTGATTGTCTTCCTTATGAGTGGCGGCCGGGGACGAGCGATGGTCTTTTCCTACCAATCTATCCCCCTAGGAGCATGCGCGTAGTGCTTGGTTTTTGATGAATTGTAGATTTTTTCAATAAGTATGTGAGTTCTTTATGACTAATGTTGACTCCATGGATTATACGCACTCTCACCCTTCCATCATTGCTAGCCTCTTCGGTATCGTGCATTGCCCTTTCTCACATTGAGAGTTGGTGCAAACTTCACCAGTGCATCCAAACCCCGTGATATGATACGCTCTTTCACACATAAACCTCCTTATATCTTCCTCAAAACAGCCACCATACCTACCTATTATGGCATTTCCATAGCCATTCCGAAATATATTGCCATGCAACTTTCCACCATTCCGTTTATCATGACACATTCATCATTGTCATATTGCTTAGCATGATCATGTAGTTGACATAGTATTTGTGGCAAAGCCACTGTTCATAATTCTTTCATACATGTCACTCTTGGTTTATTGCATATCCCGGTACACCGCCGGAGGCATTCATATAGAGTCATCTTTTGTTCTAGCATCTAGTAGTAATCATTGAGTTGTAAATAGAAGTGTGATGATCATCATTTTCTAGAGCATTGTCCCAAATGAGAAAAAAAGAAAGGCCATAAAAAAGAGAAAGGCCCAAATAAAAAAATGAGAGAAAAAGAGAGAAGGGACAATGTTACTATCCTTTGCCACACTTGTGCTTCAAAGTAGCACCATAATCTTCATGATAGAGAGTCTTTTGTTTTGTCACTTTCATATACTAGTGGGAATTTTTCATTATAGAACTTGGCTTGTATATTCCAACAATGGGCCTCCTCAAGTGCCCTAGGTCTTCGTGAGCAAGCAAGTTGGATGCACACCCACTTAGTTTCTTTTGTTGAGCTTTCATACATTTATAGCTCTAGTGCATCCGTTGAATGGCAATCCTTACTCCTTGCATTAACATCAATCGATGGGCATCTCCATAGCCCATTGATTAGCCTCGTTGATGTGAGACTTTCTCCTTTTTTGTCTTCTCCACATAACCCCCATCATCATATTCTATTCCACCCATAGTGCTATATCCATGGCTCGCGCTCATATATTGCGTGAAAGTTTATAGGTTTGAGATTACTAAAGTATGAAAAAATTGCTTGGCTTGTCATCGGGGTTGTGCATGATGAGAGCATTCTTGTGTGACGAAAATGGAGCATGACTAAACTATATGATTTTGTAGGGATGAACTTTCTTTGGCCATGTTATTTTGAGAGGACATAATTGCTTAGTTAGTATGCTTGAAGTATTATTATTTTTATGTCAATATGAACTTTTATCTTGAATCTTTCGGATCTGAATATTCATACCACAATTAAGAAGAATTACATTAAAGTTATGCCAAGTAGCACTCCGCATCAAAAATTCTGTTTTTATCATTTACCTACTCGAGGATGAGCAGAAATTAAGCTTGGGGATGCTTGATACGTCTCCAACGTATCTATAATTTTTGATTGCTCCATGCTATATTATCCACTGTTTTGGACATTATTGGGCTTTATTTTCCACTTTTATATTATTTTTGGGACTAACCTATTAACCGGAGGCCCAGCCCAGAATTGCTGTTTTTTTGCCTATTTTATGGTTTTGAAGAAAAGGAATATCAAACGGAGTCCAAACGGAATGAAACCTTCGGGAACGTGATTTTCTCACCGAACATGATCCAGGAGACTTGGACCCTACGTCAAGAAACAAAGGAGGAGGCCACGAGGTAGGGGGGCGCGCCTACCCCCCCAGGCGCGCCCTCCACCCTTGCAGGCCCCCTGTTGCTCCACCGACGTACTCCTTCCTCCTATATATACCTACGTACCCCCAAACGATCAGATATGGAGCCAAAACCCTAATTCCACCGCCGTAACTTTCTGTATCCACGAGATCCCATCTTGGGGCCTGTTCCGGAGCTCCACCGGAGGGGGTATCCATCACGGAGGGCTTCTACATCATCACCATAGCCCCTTCGATGAAGTGTGAGTAGTTTATCTCAGACCTACGGGTCCATAGTTATTAGCTAGATGGCTTCTTCTCTCTATTTGGATCTCAATACAATGTTCTCCCCCTCTCTTGTGGAGATCTATTCGATGTAATTTTCCTTTTGCGGTGTGTTTGTTGAGACCGATGAATTGTGGGTTTATGATCAAGTCTATCTATGAACAATATTTGAATCTTCTCTGAATTCTTTTATGTATGATTGGTTATCTTTGCAAGTCTCTTAGAATTATCAGTTTGGTTTGGCCTACTAGATTGATCTTTCTTGCAATGGGATAAGTGCTTAGCTTTGGGTTCAATCTTGCGGTGTCCTTTCCCAGTGACAGTAGGGGCAGCAAGGCACGTATTGTATTGTTGCCATCGAGGATAAAAAGATGGGGTTTTCATCATATTGCATGAGTTTATCCCTCTACATCATGTCATCTTGCTTAATGTGTTACTCTGTTTTCATGAACTTAATACTCTAGATGCATGCTGGATAGCGGGCGATGAGTGGAGTAATAGTAGTAGATGCAGGCAGGAGTCGGTCTACTTGTCTCGGACATGATGCCTATATAAATGATCATACCTAGATATTCTCATAACTATGCTCAATTCTGTCAATTGCTCAACAGTAATTCGTTCACCCACCGTAGAATACCTATGCTCTTGAGAGAAGCCACTAGTGAAACCTATGGCCCCCGGGTCTATCTTCATCATATTAATCTTCCAATACTTAGTTATTTCCTTTGCTTTTACTTTGCTTTTATTTTAATTTGCATCTTTATCATAAAAATACCAAAAATATTATCTTATCATATCTATCAGATCTCACTCTCGTAAGTGACCGTGAAGGGATTGACAACCCCTTATCGCATTGGTTGCGAGGAGTTATTTGCTTTGTGCAGGTACGAGGGACTCGCGCGTAGCCTCCTACTGGATTGATACCTTGGTTCTCAAAAACTGAGGGAAATACTTACGCTACTTTGCTGCATCATCCCTTCCTCTTCGGGAAAACCAACGCAGTGCTCAAGAGGTAGCACATTGTTCCATCTCCTGCAAAAGGATTAGCTAACAGTTTTTCTATCATACCCGAAGGAATCTCAAAGTAGACATTTTCATTTTCAGTAGGTTCAATAGGTTGAGGAGCAACTCTTTGCTCTATTGGTCGGGGTGAAGATACCCCGAACAAGCCCTTAGAGGATTACTTTCCATAGTAACAAGTGACAGTAAATTTCAGCACACTATATAAATTTTTCCTTACCAAATTCCACCTACCAAAGGCGCTTCACTCCCCGGCAACGGCGCCAGAAAAGAGTCTTGATGACCCACAAGTATAGGGGATCTATCGTAGTCCTTTCGATAAGTAAGAGTGTCGAACCCAACGAGGAGCAGAAGGAAATGATAAGCGGTTTTCAGCAAGGTATTCTCTGCAAGCACTGAATTATAGGTGACAGATAGTTTTGTGATAAGATAATTTGTAACGAGCAACAAGTAACAAAAGTAAATAAAGTGCAGTAAGGTGGCCCAATCCTTTTTGTAGCAAAGGACAAGCCTGGACAAATTCTTATATAGAGAAAAGCGCTCTCGAGGACACATGAGAATTATCGTCAAGCTAGTTTTCATCACGTTCATATGATTCGCGTTCGGTACTTTGATAATTTAGTATGTGGGTGGACCGGTGCTTGGGTACTGCCCTTACTTGGACAAGCATCCCACCTATGATTAACCTCTATTGCAAGCATCCACAACTACAACAAAAGCATTAAGGTAAACCTAACCATAGCATGAAACATATGGATCCAAATCAGCCCCTTACGAAGCAACGCATAAACTAGGGTTTAAGCTTCTGTCACTCTAGCAACCCATCATCTACTTATTACTCCCCACTGCCTTCCTCTAGGCCCAAATAATGGTGAAGTTTCATGAGGTTGACGTTCACATAACACCACTAGAGGAGAGACAACATACATCTCATGAAAATATCGAACGAATACCAAATTCACATGACTACTAATAGCAAGACTTCTCCCATGTCCTCAGGAACAAACGTAACTACTCACAAAGCATATTCATGTTCATAATCAGAGGGGTATTAATATGCATATAGGATCTGAACATATGATCTTCTACCAAATAAACCGGCTAGCATCAACTACAAGGAGTAATCAACACTACTAGCAACCTACAGGTACCAATCCCAGACTTAGAGACAAGAATTGGATACAAGAGATGAACTAGGGTTTGGGAGGAGATAATGCTGGTGAAGATGTTGATGGAGATTGGCCCCCTCCTGATGAGAGGAGCGTTGGTGATGATTTCCCCCTCCCGGAGGGAAGTTTTCCCGGCAGAACAGCTCCGCCAGAGCCCTAGATTGGTTCCGCCAAGGTTCCGCCTTGTGGCGGCGGAGTCTCGTCCCGAAAGCTTGCTTATGATTTTTTCTCAATGAAAGACTCCATATAGCAGAAGATGGGCATCGGAGGGCCACCAGGGGGCCCAGGAGGCAGGGGGCGCGCCCAGGGGAGTAGAGCGCGCCCCACCCTCGTGGCCAGGGTGTGGGCCCCCTCTGAAACTTCTTGCGCTCAATATTTTTATATATTCTGAAAATAGCTTCCGTGAAGTTTCATGACTTTTGGAGCTGTGCAGAATACGTCTCTAATATTTGCTCCTTTTCCAGCCCAGAATCCCAGCTGCCGGCATTCTCCCTCTTTATTATGTAAACCTTGTAAAATAAGAGAGAATAGGTATAAGTATTGTGACATAATGTGTAATAACAACACGTAATGCAATAAATATCGATATAAAAGTATGATGTAAAATGGACGTATCAGTGACCCGACAGAGCTTAGCTTCTATAGCAAGCGTTCCTCTAGGTTTTTCTATTTTATTAGTTTTTAGTCGGTTTAGTTTATGGGTTTACCAAGAACATGAAATTAATTAATTAAAAATTAGCATATTTTAACAATTTGAAAGTAGTTTAAAAAAACACATGATATTTTCTAAAATTCCAAACATTTTTATTTAAAGAAAAATAAAAGTTGATTTTTTATAGTTCTGAACATTGTTTGAAATTTGTGGGGAAAACATGAATATTTTAAATAGTGTGTGAACATTTTTCAAGAAAGTTGAACATCAATTATTGATCATTTTTAAAAAATGGGAACATCTTCTAAAATTTGTGAATGTTTTGAAGAACTTAAACATTTTTAAAACTTTGAAACTTTTTTATTGAAAAAGAACTAAAAATGCAGAGAAAAAACATATTGAAACCATCCTAAAAAACAGAACCGAAACCATCCTAATAAAACAGAAAAGAAACATTCCTAAAACAAAAAAATGGACCCAAGGAACAATCTAGCTGAAACTGCCCACGGAAGCCACAAAGAAATTGCCTTATGGCCATTTGAGCGATTCATCTAGGGTGTCCCCGCCTCCCGCCGCCGTCCCCGCCTCCCGCCTTGAGGCCATGGAGGTGCGGTGGATCCCGGGCCATGCCGGTGAGAGGGCTCCTACTTTACTTTTAGGTGTTCTTTTGAGCCAGTTTAGAGTTTGAGTCCTGCTCAGAAAGATGAGATGTCGGCGACTCTTTAATGTTAGAATAAGGGTTTCCCTGTCTAGCCCCCATTCTAATGGTGCATCTAGTACAATTGGAGGACGTGTGGAGGTTTGTCTCCCATGGATCTCCCAGGATTCGGCCAGCATTCGTTTTCGATTGATCCACTTGGATCCGGTCATCGTTCGTCTATATTTGTGGATCTTCAGGTTGGATCCTTCTGATCTATGCTTCTCTTCATCAGCGATGGTTGCTGTTCTGGTCTACTGGTCTTATGGTCGTAGCACGATGACTTCCCGACTATGTACTACAATAAGGTTTTCCCGGCTCCAGTGAGGGAGGGGCAATGACGGCGGCATGCTTTAGGCTTGCTTCAGTGCTTGTAGTCGTCGCTAGGGGGTCTATAGACCTGGATGCAATTTTTTTACTTCTAATGTTCTTTGTACTGCCTTGACAGATGATAAAAAGATCGGAAGTTTTCCCTGCAAAAAAATCCAGACCCGGAACCTTCCCAAAATGACAACTCTGTTGTAGCTAATTGGACCGATTCATCCCACCATGGCCCGCTACGCTTGCAATTTATATCTACACCTATTAATAAAGGAAGGTGTGTTTCTCTGAATTTTGGTTCGTTTACCGTATAGAATTATTTTCTCTCATACCTATTTGAGGTAGTATTGAATTTTTATCCGCCCGCGCATAATTTTTTTTGGGTTCGGCCTCCAAACCGTGCAATCAAGGGGTCTGCTTCGTATTTTTTCTTTGGTTGGGCTGCAGGGAGTCAGTCCCCTATGTGGGCCAAGGGGCCTGCTACACTCTAGGCAAGTCGACTATAAGTACATAACTCATGTGGCATTGGGTCTCTGCTGGGCCTGACAAAAAGACACGTCGGGTCTTTCTGTTATCATTAAATAGTACCACCTCAATCCTTAGTACCAAAACCATCAATTTATATACATCTTTGATTTACCTATTATCGATTTACCCATTAAGTCTGCTTGAGAACCAATAAGTGGAGGATGAGGATGATGGCGTGAGAAGAAGAGAATGAGTCCCGCTAAAGGAAGAAAGGGATATGCTATCACATGTGGGCTAATTGGTGGTGCACAATAACAGCTTGGTTCATAATTAAAGAAGGTTACACACTATGCATAGTAAAATTCAGTAAGTGATGGATAATTACACGAAGGTGGAGAGAAGACTGCACTAATGAATACGAGTAAGAGGCAAATAGGAATTGCCATATAGGTGGGCAGACTTGCTTGCACGCGAGAACATGGCTCTGCTCCCATAGCCCCGAAAAATAGAAAAAAAACATCCACACAAAAAAGGTCTTCCAAACATGATAGCATCATTTATTTGAGAAAACAAAAGCGATTGCTAGTTCGTATGACAAGATCAATAGTGTTTATTGCAATAGGGTGGAGCTACGATAAAACGGACGACGTCCGATTTCCATCCGACATAGCATAGGTCCATCCGATTTTCATCTATCATTGGCAACCATTACATGGCTGTCGCGAGCTTGATCTAGCATGTTGCTAGTTCTTAATATCCACTAAAAACACTAGGTTGCGTATCAAACGTATTATAAAAAAATAATAAAAATCTTGATAGAGTTGAAAAAAAGAGGCGAGCAAGTCAGAGGTAACGCGTCCATGTTCTTACAAAAGGTTACAAGTATATTTTTAATACTCCTGTGCCTCTAAACACCCCTATCATACCCTTTTGTACCCGTGCCACTTGTGACTCAGACAATTAGGGTTCCTTGTCTTCCGACAGCGCCGCCTCTGGCCTGCCTGGTCTCCCGAGGTGCATTGGGCGCCGACCCTGGTCGGCAGAAGGGCGCTCCAGCTCCTTTTTAGGTTTTGTGTTTGTTTAGGATTTGTGTCCTAGAAGACTCCCTGCCTAGCATCCGTTTCGACGGTGCATCTTTCGTCATTGGACGACATGTGGAGGTTGTCTTCGGTGGATCTCACGGGATTCAATTGGCGTCTTGGATCGGATCTTCGTTAGTCTGCATTCGTGTGTTTCCATCTAGTACCTTTTTCATGCGAGCATTGCGTTTATACCGTTCTTAAAAAATCAATATCTTTTTTATAACAAAACATTAAGGGTGCGTTTGGGAGCCAAAGTATTTTTGTAGTTTTTAAGGAATACTGTGATTTCTGAAAAAAACCTTGGTATTCAATACTTTGAGTCGTTTGAATGAAGAAAATACTACAGTTTAACAAACTATGATATCTCTAAAACTGTGGTATTTTTGTAGTATATAAAAAAGAGGTCCGGACCTCTTTTTCAAAAACTGAGAAATGTTGGCTGAGTTGTCTCTCTGTCCATCTTCTGGCCATCGACGCATGTGACACATAAAATCGATAGCTAGCCGATCGATCTATCCGGCTAAAGCGGCGCACATACACGTACAAATTATGACTTAGTGCCGGCTGGAAACACATGTCGACTTGCAGTGCATGTCGTACCTAGCTCTGTCTTTGATTGATTACAAAAGATAACTCTATACAGATCCTTCCTAGCATCTATTAGGAGAGAACATGCCTGTGCAAAGCTGCATGCATACGGTGGCGACTAGCATAAGCTGATCCATGAGTGTAACTATGTATGCATGCAACAACGTAACAATTTGTGTAAACCAAAAAAGAAAAACTGAGAAAAACTACCACTTGACAAACACCTCGGCGGTATTATCGAAACTGAGAAAAATCTATGTTTTTCAGAAACTGAAGTATTTGTTGCCCATCTATTGAAATACTGAGGTTTAGAATACTATGGTTTTGAAAAAACGGTGTTGCCAAACTAGGACTAAGTTGACAATGAGAACATATGATTGCCACTCTGGTGGTCTTGATTCATACATGTTGCTCCCTCGTGGGAGCAATCTTTTACAGATAAAGTTGGGTACGCGTACAAGGATATCCCCATCATCAGTAATAATAAATTATAAACAGGAACCAAACGAGATCGTAACAAAGGGCGCAAGAGACAGGGGAGGGAGGGAGGGAGGGAGGTCCGGTCGGGTCCGGTGGTTATTTGGCTGGGGAGGGGAGGGGAGCCTGCCAGCCACCAAGGATCAT
>NC_041388.1:677612499-677627325 GCF_002162155.2 Triticum dicoccoides | reverse complement strand
CCACCTCACCATTCCTCCTCTCCGGCCCCTCCAATCCAACCCCCCCGAATCCTCTCCTCCTCGTCCCCCTCGCGCGGCCTCGTCTCGATCCGGAAGGAATCTCCCCGGCCGGCCTCCCTCCGATTCCGCGCCCAACTCCCCAGGTCCGTTCGCTCTTCTCGCCGTCCGTAGATTCGGTTCCTCTGGTCCTTTCCGCCCCCGAGATTCACCGATTCCCGTTCCTCCCGTCTTTGTTTATCAGCTTGGGGGCATTTTGGAATCGTCCTCCCTCCAGGCGTCTGCCTCGGCCCGAAAGATCCAATTCGGTTGGATTCCTGCCCCCGAGCCGGAGCCCGGCCGGAGGTGCCCGACCTGAGAGCGCCGCGGAGGAGTTGATGCCACCCGGCGATGGATCGCCGAGCCTTCAGGAGTAACTCGTGCAACGGCAAGAACCCGGCGCCTCCCCCCTCGTCCGCGGCGGCGCAGGCGGCGGTGTACCGGACGTCCTCGGCGCCGGTGGGGGGCTCCAAGGACAACGTCGGCGAGCGCAAGGCGCTGCTGCCCCGGCGCCCCGAGGGCGGCACGGCCCGCAAGGCCTACAAGGGCCCCAAGCGGCGGGTGCAGTGGAAGGACACCCACGGCAAGAAGCTCGCCGAGGTCTTGGAATTCCAGCCTAGGTGAGCAAACCAAGCAACCTCCGTGCATCCTTTCAATATTATTTTTTGTGCTGCCGTAAATGTGTTACATAGATGCAACATGCTTCTTTTGATCCTGCACTACATGATGCCGATGCCGATGCCGATGAGTTCCGTGCAATGTTTCCTTGTTTGGCTACCCAAATTAGCTGCATAGGGGTTGCTTGGATAGTTGGAACTCTTAGGTGGGCGTTTCTTGTCAAGCAGGAAAGGGGGAAATGATTGCTGTAGTCACGAGGTTCGGTGATCAAATGATATGTATCCTGCCAGGATACCACTTTAGAACATGTGATCATGTGATCCATTTGGGGTGTCACAATCTGCCAATTTCAGCTTGCTAGGTGAACTGAATTATTGTGCCTGGGGGCTTTTCAACATCCAATTCAAGTAACTGGGGTCTATGCTTCCCTTGAACTCTTCTGAAGTAACATGTGGCTATAATTTCAGTTTTAGTTTGTCGTTTACCTGACCTATAAATTCACCCCGAGTCCGCCGTGAACTGATTAGACAGAAACATATTCTACTTGTGGTGCCGTAAAAGTTAAGTACGAACTGGTGTTGCAAAATGATCGCACAAAGTCTTAGGCAACTAATCCATAATCGTGCTGGTGCGCAATTATGAACCATTTGTTGGAGTAGAGATTGGTCATTATTGATGTATCAAGGACTGGAAATGATACAGCCCTTCAAAGTGGAAAAAGATGAGAATTTATGATGAGGCTGCTGCATTTCTTGGCCTCAGTGGCAGTATTATGTCTCCATTAGCCTATAAGAAAAACTGTGTATTGGTCTAGTATTACTTTTGGCACGCTCTTCTTACAGGCATACAAATGATATGTGCTGTCATATGTGAAGGTGGTCTGTATATGTTTCTCAGTTGTTACTGTAACTTTTGGCAATATAATTCAATCTGTATGCTAGTTCCTTATTTGTTGAACTTTAGTTTCTGATTTCTAGTCAAGCCATGATCAGTAGACTTTTGGCGATTTTATTTTCTGAGAGTAGACTTTGGCGATTTGATTAAACAAATTGTTGAAATTTTGATCAGTATCAGTAGACTTTTGGCAATTTTATTGAAAATTTAGACGAGTTGAACCTCGTCGTTTATCAAAATGTATTTATTAATTATGCATGTTGGGGTGGGTCTGCACATATTAATGCTAATTAGCAGTAGATTATCGAACATCTGATTCCTCAAATGTTCAACTAATAAATTTAGATCCAAATGTAATTATTAATGTTGATTATTATGATTTATCTTCAGTAAATTGGGCAATTATACATTATACTGTTAGGAGCTAAAGTGGAAACCTATCCCATTCAGAAGCCTCTCTTCCACGCCAGGGATTATCCCTGTCACTGTTTTCTAGTGCCCTATCCTTGCTCTTCGGACCTTTACCCTACCCATCACGTAGACTTCGTTAAAAACCTAGGATTGATGACACATATACCTAACAAGGAAACAGTAATTAAAGTGGCAATACAGTATGGTTTATTTATTTCCTTTCATAACAGCTGTAGTTATGTAACTTGTTCTAAGGCCTCCTGCATTGGAACAGGAAATGTTTAACTTATCCGTACCATTTCTGGATGCAAAATTCGGTTACGCTGCAAGCAAGTTTAGTAATATAGCAGTCTAATTGTTGGATTGAGGTAATATGTGATATCTGGCGGTTCAGGACTGAGGACTTGGACCACCCTATGAATTGAGGACAGTTCACATGAAAATGCCCTGTTTCCGCCTACACAACACCATTCCATTAGTCCAAATTAATCTGCATCGGAACATTCATTTATTTTAACAACCATGAAATTACACAACTGTAATCTGATCTTAGTTGAACAAGCTTAGGTAAGCTCTGTTACTTTGATATTGATATTAGGAAACCCTTGTTTATGTTCTTCACAGTTACAGTTTGATTAGTCCGTGATGGTACCCTACCCTACATCTTTGTTCGGTGTAAGTTCAGTTTAACCAAGTGAAACTTGTTGGCACATGACTTCTTTTGTTCTCAAGATATTTGCTTCACCTTTTTTTCCATACGACCCCCAACAAGGGACAGGGTTCTCATTTGTCGCACTGTGTAGTAATTGCTTACAGTTCCAAATTGCTTATTTTTACACGAGCAGTACCTTTTATAGTCTTTGGAGTTGCAGAGGCATAATGAATACTTTGTTTTATCAGTCTGTAAGTTACAGTGGACCGTAATCTTTACCGCTGAAGTATACTTCTGTAAGAACTTTAATTACCTCAAGTTGTCTTTCTTTGTACTGGCACCAGCTTTATAATAGAACCGACATAAGGTGCGATGATATGTGTTAATTGAAAATGTTGTTCTCTTTTGGGATGCTAGATGGTATTAAAAGATTTTGAAATAGACCAGTATAATCACAGCAGTATTAGTATATTACACATTAATTATCCCAGTGAAACTTGTTGGCATATGATTCTCTCTCCCTCTCCCTCTCTCAGTATATTTACTTCACCTGACTGCCGTTGCATATTTATTGCACCCTTTAGTCCTCGGAGATCAGTTTACAGTTCCACATTTTGCTTTTTTTAAATGACCAGTACCTTTATAGGCTTTAGAAGTTGCAGGCGCGTAATAAATAATTTGTTTCATCAGTCTTTCTTTCTGCTGGCATCAACTGACAGTAGAATCCACATTGGGTACGATGTATGTGCTAATAGAAAATGATCTCATTTGGAATCGTAGTATCTTGGCCGAGATACAATACGTTAATAACCCCATGCATCTAAAGAGGTGGTATCTAAAAAGGTCTCATTGGACTGTCATTATGTTGGTTGTTCAAGAAAGTCCATGTACCCATCACAAGAAAAAAAGAGTCCATGCTGACATTTGCTTGTCTTGATTTTCTTCCTCTAATTGCTCTGCCATCTGTTTTTTTTGACAATTTGCAGTGATTCAAGTGACTCGGATGATGATTATTTGGATACTTGCATATGCTCAGTCATGTAAATATTGCAGTGCTGAATCTCCGGTGCATCTTGCGCAGGTGGAGAGTATGAGTGTTTAGCAAGAGCTGTATCTTAATGTTATGCATTGGCCTAACAGTCTTGTATAGAAAAAGGTTCACTCCAACAGGCTCAAACTATCTCATGTAGTGCAAGTCAGGGCTGCGACCTAGCAAGGACTGGCGACGACGAGCCCATATAATCTGTTGAATGCGCAAGCAGCAGGAAGTTGCGTCAGAATTTTGAGATATCACCACACAGCAGTTAGAAAGGGTAAAAAGGGACCCGCAGCGTTGGCAGCAGCAGCCTTGCTCTCTTCCTGACGAGTAACGTTATGTGTGATAAGCAAAATGCTCTTAGAAATCAGACACGGGCATTTTTGCGGGGCTGGAATTGCGACCGATTTTTGTCAATAGTATCTGCCTCTTGGCATGTTAACTTACTAGCTGATGTTCCTGTGTGTGTGTGTCTGTTGCTGCCATGACACGGTTAACATTATTGTTGCATGAATTGATTGATGCCATCAATGGATGCTGTAATTGCAAAGTGCAAGGTTTGTCACATTCATGTGCCCTATCAGGCAGTTCACTCTTATCAAAAGGGACCTCTTTTTTTTTCTTCTCCGGCAGAATATAAGCTTGCTCAGAGCTCAGTAATTTACCACTTCCTCTGCTCATAAATATAAGATGTTTTAGACTTGTAAATATAATACGTTATTTACAAGTCTCAAAATGTCTTACATTTAGCTTTCTTATCATACATTTTTGACACCTTTTTTAGCACTCTGTCTGTGTGCTGATATTGTGTAAATCAGTATCCTGACATGTGTAACTAGTACAAGAAAGCTAAATGCTACGCACACAAAAAGGTTTATTTTATTAGGCTAAAAAAGGGTAAAACAAAATTAAGTTTTTTTTAGGGGAGTAAAACAAATTTAAGAGAAAAAAAGAAGGGTAAATGTATGCCACAGGCCTGCATGCAGTGCGACGCAATTCCCGCCACACAAACGCACATAGGATTCCGACGGCCCGGCCCGGCCCATTGTGGCGGCCTCGGATTCCTTGCTCCGTCATGGGATCCCATCCTTCCGTCCGCGCATCCAACGGTCACATGCCAGCTGGGTCAACACGACCGTTACCACTCGGGCTTTGCCCTTTTCCCCCAACGGCAGCTTCTCCCCTCCCCCCCAAATGCCGCGCCCCCTTCACTACTACTCCTAGCCCACATTCTCTTCCGTCTCCCCCACCCCAAACATCCACCTCGCCGCCGCCGCTTCCCGCTCGCCTGCGCCGACGAGCCACCGACGCGCCCCCCGGCCGGCCATGGGCTGCTTCCTCGGCTGCTTCGGGGGCGACAAGTCCAAGAAGGAGCGCCGCCACCGCCGCCGCAAGCAGCGCTCCCCCTCCCGCTCCCCCTCCAAGGCCCACCGCGACGCCGACGCCGCCCCGCTCCTCGCCACCCTCCTCGAGCTCAGGTTCGATCCTTGTCCCATCCGGTGTTACAGCTGGTCTCACTCACTGACCGGCTGCTGTTGGCCGATCGATTTCGGTTTCATTTTTCTGGTTATAAATTAGGGATTTGATCTCTGTTTGTTTTTTTCTGGTTGATTAGGGATTCCGCCGATGATCTGTGCCTGGCCGTCGTCGCCAAGAAGAAGGTGACGTTCGACCCCAACGTGACGGCCTACGACGCGCCGCCGATCCCCGAGGGCGAGGAGGCCGCGACAGAGGAGGAGGAGGGCCGCGCCGCGGCGGGCGGCGAGGGGGCGTGGACGCTGCTGGGGCCCCAGTGCGCGAAATCCGAGGCGTTCCCGCTCAACCACAGGTACGGCAACTGCGCCGGCGCCGACGACGACAGCGACTACGAGGACTGCTACGACGACGACGACGATGAGTACGATGACGACGACGAGGAGGAGGAGGACGGCTTGGATGGGATCGACGAGTGCGCGGTGGACGACGACGAGGAGCACGGCGGGCTGCTGGGCATCGCGCGCGGCGAGGAGGAGGCGTGCGAGTCGCTCTTCCTGCTCCCGGCGCCCAAGACCACCAAGGACAGCGCCGGCCAGACTGGAGCCGCAGCCGAGGTGTGCAACTCGGTGGAGAGCTTCAGCCAGTGGAAGGACGCCACCAAGCCTCACACCGCCGCGCCCAAGGATTCGGAGAAGGAGAACTTGGTCACGCTCTCCGACGACCCGGCGACCGTCCCGGCCATGAAGCAAGAGAAGCCGGCGGGGAGCTGGGACTACACCCCGAGGACGCCGAGCAAGCAGGAGGCGTCGGTGGACGCGAGCCTCTCGACGTGGCTGGGCTCCTCGGGCACGCCGGAGAGCAACTACTCGGTGCGGTCCTACTCGCCGATCAGCCGGGAGGACCGGCCCATCCTCGGCGCCCTCACCGTGGAGGACATCAAGATCTCGTCGGCCAACTCGTCGCCGAGGCGGTCGCGGTCCCCGAGCCCGAGCCCCGACGACATGCCCATCCTGGGCACCGTGGGGGCCTACTGGAACTGCAGCGGCGCCAAGGGCGGCCCTGACGATTCGGTGACGAGAGGCGGGTTCATGAAGACCAGGAGCAGATTTGGGCAGGTGAGCTCTTAGCGAATTGAGCTTTGGTTGATGCATTTGCGGGCTCCAAATGTGTGGTGCTCACGATGTTTTTACCCGTTGCAGAACTTGGCATGATGAAAATGGTGAACTGCCCTCCTGAATTATGATGAAATAGGCTAGAAAGAAGAGCTGTGAATTAAGAGAGAAGATACAGTGAGTGAGTGAGTGAGTGAGAGATTGTTCCATGAGTGAGAGATTCTTTTATGTGTTTGTAAACATGTCATGTCAGCATTCTATATAGCATGGTATTCTTTTTGTGTGGCATTGTCAATATGATGTATTATTGTTTCACCCTTCTGTCAATAATCAGTATGTGATGTACATTTGAGTTCGTTTTGACCTTTCTGAACTGTACCTGCCTGCTTTTCATTCAGTTATCTGCAAACGGATTCCCTTCACCTGAACAAACTGTCCAGTTTTCCCCACGATCCAGTTTTCTCTTTGGTGAGCGACGAACAGCGCGAGGATCCACTTCCCATCTTCAACCGCCGGCGGCGAGCCCGTGGGATCTTCCTGCTTCCATCTGCTGCTCCGGCAGCCCGTGGGAGCTTCTACTTCGGCCTGTAGATAGTTTAGGAATAAGTATGTTTTTGTCACTCAAATTCCCCGAAAGTATAGACTTGATTTATCAAGTTTTTTGGTATAATTTGGTCCTTCAAGTCTCAAAACCGAATAAGTTTGGTCCAAAATCAGATTTTAACCAGATTTGACCGGGTTTGACCAGGTTTGATGAACGAACAGTAAATTCAAAAAAATAGCAATAAATATTAAAAAACTCTGAAATTTTGTGGCAACCAAGATGCTTGGGTGCATGGAAATTTGTGTGGTGTTTCAACATCCGAAGATCTCCTCGCAAAAAAAAAGAAAAAACATCCGAAGATCTCGTGGCAAAAACAACAACTAATTTTGGCTAAAAAAGCCAAAATTTGTTTTTTTAGAGCTCCTCAGATGTTATTTGACCACAAACATTTACACGCACCAATCGCACCCAAGCATGTTGGTTGTCACAAAATTTTAGATTTTTTGAAATTTACTGTCCATCGGTCAAACGTGGTCAAGCCCGGCCGAACTTGGTCAAACCTAGTCAACCCCCAGTCAATGTGCTAAAAAATCAGGTTTTGGACCATACTTATCCGGTTTTGAGACTTGAAGGACAAAATATATACCTAAAAAATCTTGAAAAACAAGTCTATTTTTTTGAGGAACTTGAGGGACAAAAACATAAGAATAGTTTTCACGGCTTCGATGACGGCGACAGCGTCACTCCGTCGAATAAATTTGCCTCGACTCCCACCATCTCAGTGGTGCTCTCCTGGGAAGCGCCGGAAGGTCGATGGCTCGTGTTCCTCTCTGGTTAGTCGGATCAGCGAGGCTAGTCTTTTCACATTCGCGGTGGACGTGTTCTTCGACCGACAAGCGACTCTGGTTGCGATGGTGCTCCTTTGGATTTGGTTGTGATGGATCTTCATCTCCTTCCACTCCGGCGGTATTTCGTCGACAGTGGGTGACAATGGTGGATGGTTGCTTTTCTGTGCAGAGGGATAGAAAGTAAGAGCTGTGAATTAAGAAGATACAGTGTGAGTGAGTGAGTGAGAGATTGCTCCATGGGAGAGAGAGCTTTCTATTCTTTTATGTGTTTGTAAACATCTCAGCATTCTATATAGCATGGTATTCTTTTTCTGTGGCATTGTCGATATGATGTTCTACGTATTATGTCACCCTTCTGTCAATAATAGAGGTAGAATGTACTGCTGCATTTGAGTTCGTTTTCACCTTTCTGAACTGTACCTGCCTACTTTTCATGTTCTGAACTTCAGTTATCTGCGGAACCTCACAACACTGTCTGTATTGGAGGCTTAATATTAGCATCACTAGTGCATACATGCAAGCATATAACTCTGTAGCTCACATGAATATGAACCTAGGATTCCTATTAACATCTGAGATGATGCATTAGCATCTGCAATACAAGAGGAAAGAGCAGAAAATTTCAGATAGTATCAGGCAAACTTCTCTTCCCCTGCAGTGAAAAATGGGAACTATATTTGCAAACGCTTCAAGCGATCAATTATTTGCTTCCAACACACACATAATCCACTTGTCCACACAAATTAGAGTCTGCACCTGGCTGCAAATAGTGGTGCATGCAAAGCCTATTGTCACCTCCTCTTTGGGAGCTGGAACGCGCGCTTCAGGAACTGGCTGGCGGCCTCGTCGTCGCGGTGGCAGAGCACGCGGAGGACCGTGTCCGGGTCCGTCCGGCACCACCGCCTCGTCGTCAGCGGCACCGGCAGAGCGGCCCGGGGCGACCCGCCGCACGCCGCCGCCGTCGTCGTCGTCGTGGCGATGCTCAGCTCCTCCACGATCCGCTCCGCCGTCTGCCCCATGAGCGCGACCACGCCCTCGGCCACCTCCGCCTCGCTCTCCACCACGTCCTCCGCCACCAGGCCCTCCCCGCGCGTGCAGAAGGCCCGCTTCAGGCTCCGCAGGTCCTCCTCCACCATCCCGTGGTCCTCCCTCGTGAAGCTCCGGTGGTTGCCGCCGGCCAGCAGCACCATCAGGAACGCCTGGAACGAGGCCTTCATCACCTCCCGCACCGCCACCGGCTGCGCGCGGTCCACGAGGAGGGAGACGAGCAGCGACAGGTTCTGCTTCAGCGTGCGGAGCGCCGGCCGGATGCGAGCGTCGGCCACGCCGCCCGCGTAGAGGCCGTCGTAGAACGACTGGTGCGAGTCGAAGAAGATGAGCCGGTACGCGGCCACCTCGGCCACGTGGGCGATCGCCGTCTGGGCCGCGGTACGCGCGTGGTCGAAGTGGCAGCACGGCGCGGCGAGGAGCCGGCTCGTGGTGGACGGCGAGGTGCATGCTCCCCCGCCCGCGGAGAAGAAGGAGAGCGACTTGTCCAGCGCCTGGATGTGGCTGAGGATGTAGTGGATCGTGTTGAGCCGGACGTAGAGGCGCTGCGTGCCGCGGCTGGTGGACGGCCGTGGGTTGTGCCCGCCGGCCGCGCTCACGCTCTGGCCTCCGCCGTGGTACGACGCGTTGCCGCGCCCGCTCGTCAGGGGCGCCCGGCACGGCGCCACCGCCGCCCTCTTCCACAGCCGCTTGATCGTCGAGTCCTGGTTGCACCTCGTCAGCGCCGGCAGCGGCGGGAGGTAGCTCTGCTTGTTGCCGCAGGAGGCGAGGAAGGAGACGTAGTCCTGGAAGACGGCGCCGAGGCCGTCGGCGAGGTCCTGCAGCATGCCGTCCCTCGCGCTCACCGGGATCGCAAAGAACTCGTCCAGGGTGGCCTTGGCCAGCTTCATCAGGTCCACCGCCGACTGCGCGTACGGCTCATTCTTGGACCTCGCGGTCCAGCTCTACGTGACCATGCCATGCCACGACAGAGTTAGTTTGAGACACTTTGCAGGAATGGAGCATGAACATGCGTGATCAATGGAGGCAAGCTCACCTCGGTGTCTTTGGCTCGGAGGAGGCACTCCCTGGCGACCCTGAGCCGCTCCTCGACCCACGTCCGGAGGAAGCCGACCACGACGGACTCGACGTCGTAGGGCACCACCTCCCGCACCACCGGCTCGCCGTCGTCGTCCACCACCATCTGCACTAGGGCCTTCTCGAGCCTGCCCGCCGCGTGCAGCACGCGCACCAGCTCGTCGGTCAGGCAGACGGCCTTGCCCAGGTACTGCTTCAGCACCACGCCGTAGCAGCCGTGCAGGGTCGCCGCGGCCACCGCCGCCGGGAACGGGTGCCACCGCCTAAGCTCCCGGCTGAAGCACTCGCGCTCCCACTGCGCCAGCTCCTCCGTGTCCCTGGCGAGCTGCGTCAGGATCCCGCTGGTGTCGTCGACGTCGCGCTGGTGGCCGGAGACCATGCCGTTCTCCTGCCCGAGCCCGCTCTCGAGGACCTTTGTGAAGGCGCTTCTCATCGAGCAACGGATGTAGTAATCGACGCGATCGCCGCCGCATTCGTGATCCGCGTGCACACTTTCGGCGATGATCTTGCCGGCGCCGAGCGCCAAAGACAGAGCGCACTCCAACGCCGCGGTGCAGGTGCCGGTGCCGCCATTCCCGTACCATTCGTGGTAGTCAAGCAGGCGCTTCTCGGACCAGTCACGTATCGCGCCAAGAGCGGTGGAGAAGACCCGCGCGTACACGGGGTCACGTGGGTTGTCCTGCCTGGCGCCGGCGTCAGCGGCCACCTCCGCGAGCACCGCGAGCGCCGCGCCGGCGAGGTCCGGCTCGACCTGCCCGGTGGCCACGTACTGCTGGAAGAGGACCCAAGCGAAGCACACGTTGTGCAGCATCCGGTTGATGCCGAGCGTCGCCCACGTCCTCCTCATGAGCTCCAGGAGCTCGTCCACCTCGTCGAGCAAGACGGTCTCGTCCCTAAGGTCGAAGATGCCCTGGAGGAGGGAGACGTAGAGGAGCACATTGAGAGGGTACCCGTCGGCCCAGTGGCAGGCCTCGCCGGCGGGGGCGGAGCGCCAGGCGAGCGCGAGCACGGCGTCGCAGAGGGCGCGCATGGCGTCGGAGGCCTTGCCGGTGTCGATGGCGCGGGCCTCGGCTGCCTCCATGACCTCGCGGAACCGGAGCACGGAGGCGCTGTGGCGGTGGTCGAGCGGGACGGAGCTGTGCAGGATGAGGCCCGCCTCGAGGAGCTTGAGCTGGCGGCGTTGCCACTGGTGGTGCTCGGCGCCGTCGGCGAAGTCGGGCAGCTTGAGCTGCCGCAGCAGCTCCAGCGGCAGGATGATCGTCTCCGCTCTTCTTCCCACCTGCATTTCCATTCAGAACGTACATGAAATCTGATCGAAGTATCGAACACATGCATTGCACGAAACCGGCGCGTCAATGGCGGTGCATGAACGGACCTGTCCGACGAGGGTGCGCATGAGCGTCTTTCGGAGGCGCGCGTCGCCGTGCTCCGTGACGCGCATCTGCTGCCGCATGATCTCGGCGGAGGTCATGGGCCGCCTGGCCCTGGGCGAGCCGGCCGGCGCCCGCACGGCGCGGCCGGGGGACCCCGGCGCGGACGAGGCGTTCAAGCTGCCGCTGCGCAGGGCGGTGGACGGCTGCGTGGCCCTGCGCGCCTTGAGCCCGAGCGCGCGCTTGACCCGGCTGTTGACGACGTTCATCCCGGTGCCGCCCCTGGGCCCCGCGCCGATCCTGGGCGAGGCGTCCCCGCCTTCCCCGCCGTCCCACGCGGCGCCCTTGGCGCTGCCGCCGGCGCCGGCGCGGCAGGACATGAAGAAGACCTCGTAGGCGGCCTCGCGGACGTCGGCGCGGGAGAGGCCATGGAGGTGGCCGAAGGGGCAGTCGAGGGCGTCGGCGGCGGCCGCGGTGCCGGGGCCGGGGCTGCCGTGGAGGGCGTCGGCGTCCGGGGAGCGCGCGTAGGAGGCGGAGCGGGAGCGGTAGTGCTGCAGGAGGCGCGGCCCCATGGGCATGGATGTCCGGCCGAGCGCGTGGTGTCTCGGGCCGAGGGAGAGGCGGGGGCGACCCAGAAATGGTGGAGGCGAGGGAGAGGCCACGGCCACGGCCACGGCCACGCGCGCGGGAAGGACGGAGGCGCCCCCCGCAACCGCCGCTCCACGCTTCCATGCCCCGTTATCCTCGGCTCGTTGCAACGTGGCAGCAAGGCAGTGTTAGGAAGTGCAACATGGCAGGAAGGCGCTAACTAATGACATGAGTCAACCATATATGATTGTCGCTCAAGTGTCTTGCCCAGATCCCTAGAAAAGAGTGTCTTGATCAGATCAGACTGGGAGTGCTCAGTTTTTAAATTTATTTCTGGCTTTTCTTTTATCTTATGCCTCGATGGTTTCATTTTCTTTATGTTCAATGGTTGGAGCATATATAATTAGTTTCTTTTAATAGACACTGCACAGTGCACACTCGCTGAATGAAATTATATCCAGTAATTGACCAGAGTTCCAATTGCCAGCTGCTTTTGCATTATCTTCTTTTACAAGATATATATATATATATATATATATATATATATATATACTGGTATAAAAGAAGCTATCACTCGAGCACGCATGCATGGATGGAGGAGCAACAGAAAAAGAAAGAAAAATGATTTCCATCAAACTAAGAACGAAATATGTATGTGGCAACCGTGTGGCAGATTGCAAAAACGACTTAACGCATCAGGTGCCGTTCGATTTGGATCACGCGACGCACAAGTTTTTGCTCGAACGCCCAGAACGCCCACCACAATCTTTCGTGCGACTGCATCCCAACTGCCCCGACGCCCGGGCCTCCTTCCATCCACAAACGAGGCCACTATCCACTCTTCCTCCCGAAGAGTAGGCCCGTCGGCTTGCTTTCCCTTCCTCCTGAAGGCAACACAGCCGTCGCCCCGCTCCTCCTTCGTCCTGCCAGCGACGGGACGGGATCCCCCGGCGTGACCTTCCTGATTGATGCTCCACGGCGGCGCGATGGAGTGGGAGACAGTGCAGCATCTGGACCTCCGCCACGCGCGGCCGGCGCGGGGCCGGCGCGCCCGCTGTAGTTGCACGACGCCGCCTTCCGCGCGTCCCAGGTCGTCGTCGTTCATGGCCTTATTTTCCTGATGAAATCGTTCATGCACGCACGCACATGCCGTCGTGGAAACGGGCTTTCCACCGGGAGGCAGAGAGAGACACAGCCGAGCCAAAATTATCAGGCGGCTCGAGCAGCACGCTTCGTACTGAAAGCAGTGGACGGTGGTGAGGTTATCTGTCTCGTGGCCTTATATCTGAAACTTGTGAAGAAAAGCAATATTTTCTTAACTGAAAACTGGGCATTACCACTCCACATCCTCATCAAACCATCACCAAATAGCAGAGATCCTTTTTACCTCTTATTAATGCTTGATCGTTACTCCTCCTGGTGCGTTGATCAAGCATACGACTCACCTGCCTATGTGGTTTCTGACGAGAGCACTTCTTCTTCCCATACGTTTTAAGTCTGAACTTGTTGTTCTAAAACTGAAAGTTGACAGTCCAGTCTAAACTAGTTGTTCTGAAACTGAAACTTGACGCTTGGCTCATGCTATACTAAGAACCTCTGAACTTGACGCTTGGTCGTATGATATTTTTTTAATTAGTAGAATACAAATGAACTACTGAAAAGTCATACACTATACTAGTATACTACTAAAGAACCTTATTTGTACTGCTGAAATTAGGTTTGAAAACTTTTACTACTGAATCTCATACGCTAAAGAACCTCTCAACCTCATACACTACTAAAGAACAAGTTTCAGAACCTCAAACAGTACTAAAAGCCTTTGAACTTGAGGTTTATACTACTAAAGACTTTGACACTTACTACTAAAAATCCCCATATTCTATACTAAACCTTAATGATGTAAAAGTTATGAAAACTCATGCTATTTCAGACGCTTGACATTACATCATTTCAGTAGTACAAATGAGGTTATATGTCTCTCTGTTCTTATACTTTTACATCATTTCAGAGGCTTTTCTAGTAGATCACTTGTACTACATTTTAAGACCTACCGACTTGCGCATAAAACACCATGACAACTTTAACCCGAAATAAAATATTACAAGAATATATCATTTATAACTTCTGTGTAAATATTATGGTAATTTATGCACGACATACCTGATAATTTACGTAAAAACACCACATGGTAAATTTGACCCCAGAAAAACATTATTGAAGACAAATCCTGGTAACTTCTATGCAAATAGCATGGTAGTATACACATTGCAGACATGATAACTTACACAAAAACATCGCGTTAATTTTGATCTAGGGGAAAAAATTGTTGGAAACGTACCCTCGGTAAATTGTGTAAACATCGTGGTAACATACGCACCACAAACTTGAAAACTTAAGCAAAAACACCATGATAACTTTGACCCGGATGGAGGAAGTTATTGAAAAGTAAACCCTCGGTAACTTATGTGTAATAACATGATAATTTACCCACCGGAGACCTGATAACTCTTGTTCAAACACCATGATAACTTGTTGACCCTGAATTTTTTTCGTTGAAGAACATTACCCCCAATAACTTCTAGGTAAATAGCACGGTAATGTATTTACTGTAGATACAAAAACTTACGCAAAAACAGTACTCTAGCTTTGACCCACGGAAAAAGTAGTTGGAAACATATCGTTGGTAAATTTTGTTTGATAGCATGGTAATGTACGCATTGCAGACCTGATAAGTTACTCACAAACACCATGATAAGTTTGATTTGGGTGGATGAAGTTGTTGAAAATATACCCCGGTAACTTGTGTGTAAATATCACGGTAATAATCTTGATTTGGGAAAGAGTAGTAAAAAGTGGTCGAAAAATACACTGCTAGATTTTGTATGTAAACAGCATAGTAAATTACACACCACAATCTTGATAATTTAGGTACAAACACCGCGGTAAATTCGGTCTGGAGATTTTTTTTTGAAAAGATAGCCATGGTAATATACCCACCGCATACCTGATAACTTACCTACAAATGCCATGGTAATATTTTACTCGGTGGAGAAATTGTTGAAAACATACCCCGTAAATTTTGTGTAAATAGAATGGTTACATACGCCTCACATACCT
>NC_041388.1:677538838-677612228 GCF_002162155.2 Triticum dicoccoides | reverse complement strand
ATATATAAACCGCGGCTGATAACTCATGTACAAGCATCGCTATAACATTGACCAAAGAGCATGGTAATATACGAACCGCAGGCCTAAAAACAACATGGTAATATAAGAACCACATGCACGATAACTTATATGAATACATCATGGTAATATATGAACTGCAGTGTCGGTGAACCATTTTATGCCTCCGATAACTTATGTGAAAATAGCACAGAACTTGCATATAAAAGGCATGGTAAATTTTGGCTAAAAAAATCATCGGAACATGTCAACATGGGATCTAGTTTCGAAGATCTCGTCGCGACGAATCTTTTATGTAAAAACATTTTTACACCGGACCGACGGTTTGAGCTACAAAACATTTTAAATTTTTGAATAAAGAGAATCTAGAATGACATCATCTTTTTTATCCTCTAGTGTATGTATCTAATCTAACATATAAAGCCTGGTAGAGTACCCGCCATTCCAGGGGCATTCGCGGCGCGCGTGCGTTGTGGCCGCACGATTTCACATCAACAGGGATTTTTACGCTGCTGTCAAAGTCGTGGCCGTTAGTCCTCTGTGACTCATTTGTTTTGCTTCCTTGTCCATGACGGGTGGGCCTCAAATGTCTACGGGCCCAGTGTATTGGTGCGTCCCGCGTGCGTCCTGTCTAACATATAAAGCCTGGTAGAGTACCCGCCATTCCAGGGGCATTCGCGGCGCGCGTGCGTTGTGGCCGCACGATTTCACAGCAACATGGATTTTTACGCTGCTGTCAAAGTCGTGGCCGTTAGTCCTCCGTGACTCATTTGTTTTGCTTCCTTGTCCATGACGGGTGGGCCTCAAATGTCTACGGGCCCAGTGTATTGGTGCGTCCTGCGTGCGTCCTAGGTGAGAAAGCGAGAGGCGTGGGGCTGGATCGTAGGGCGCGGTGAAAACCTAGCCCCCAATCCCATTCGTCTCCAAGCAGCCAATCCCTCCACTTCTCGAGCCCCGCTCCCCTCCTCCCCTGGTCTCCACTGCGCCGCCTCCCCCCCCCTTCCCTTTTCTCCTCCCGTGCTCTCGCCCGGGCCGAGCCGAGCGACCTCCTGGCCAGCATCTACTCCATCTTGTTTTTCTCCGGCTAAACAGCGGTGAGCCCGCGGATCTGGCGTCCCGGGAGTGGAAGGGGATCTGGCGTCCTGGGAGTGGAAGAAACGAGGAGCATCCACCCGATGGGGGAGGAGGTGGCGCCCAGGGAGAGGGGTGGCGGCGGCCCCTCTGCCTACCACCGAGGTCTGGGAGAAACATGGAGGTGGCAGGGAGCATGGGAGCGATAGCGGTGACTGGATGCCAGGAGCTTGACGAGGTCCATGCCGGCAGCACCCTCTCGCTCAACCTTACTGGCGGTGTGGCTGTACAAACGACGCCGGTCGACGGTGATATGGCACCGCATCCCTCCCCTTCCCCCTCTCCCCTCCTCTTCAAAATATTAGTTGGACCAATTCCCGATAGCCGTCTTCTTTACCCTGTTTCAAAATCAGGAAATCCTGGTTCCTAATATGTGATGTTTTCTTTTTAAGGGGCTGGAGAATCAGGAAAGTCCATGATATCTATGCAGGCAAGATCCCATTGTATTCTTCCCTGGAAAGTTACAATCCCAGTGACAAATAGTATACCTTACATTTTTCTGAACATCTATCTCCAGATAAATCTTCTTTTCTGGACCGGCTTTGATGTGGCGGAATACAAGGGCTATACGACAGTCAACCATGTCATCGTGTACCAGACAATCAAAGTATGCCAATACTGCAACGAGTGTGTTTAATATAGTTTTTGCTCTTATTGCTTAGTGAGGATCATGTAGGCAGCTTTATATTGTTCTTTTGGGAGTGGTTTGTAAGTGTTTTTTCCCGAGTAATGAGCTTAATTTGCGCAGTTAATGTATGATGGGGCTAAAGAGCTTGCCCAAGGGGAATCTGACTACTCAAAATATGCTATTTTACCTGATAATCAGGTTCGTACGTCCTATTTTGTTCAGTACATAAGTTACATTTGGACTGGGCATAAACACCAATATATTGCAACATGAACAACTTGTTATAGCTGATGCAGCATTACAGTTAACACTCAGAACTAGACTATAATCAACCTTGTTCAGACCTTGCACCTGCTTTAAGCTCTGCTGCAATATTGTGTTTTGCTGCTGTTCCACCGTCATGTGTTTTGCTACTTTTCCACCGTCATACACGGATATACTTTCAACTGTAGATGATTCAGCCAAATGAAGTATACAAAGTTTGGTCTCTAACCCGTCCTTTCTATGTATCGCTCCTTCGATTTCCCACAAATCATTGTTCTTCTGATAGCTTAGGAATATATAATCTCTGCTTGTTATTACACTTGATTTGTTCAGAGAAAGAATACTAACTTTATACAGTGTTCTTCTGATAGCTAAGAAATAAGTTAAGAGAGGCGGAACCCGACCCTGATGACAGCCAAAATCAGGCCCCACTCCTCTCTCTCTCTCTCTGGCACCTACTCTTCAGATGGCCAACAACACTTTGCCAGCAACGGCTGCTGTCCAGTTAAGAGCAAGTATGTTTTGTTGCTGAAGCATTATTTGGATTATAGTTACTTCTCTGTTTCTGTGAATAACTACACATGTGTTCTTCTACTTTTCATACTGTCAAATTCTTATCTTTGTACATGGATCCATTAAGAACATTAAATAGACCACCCAGTTCATGTAGAATATTGTCTAATGCCTTCAATTATGCCATGATGTATTCATACAAGGTGATGTTATAACCATATCTAGAGAAGATCACAGACAAGTTTCTTCAGCACTATTGTGTTCACTATGCTCTCCACTGGCATGTCAGCATTATACAGTGTCCTTGTGATAACTGAGAAATATATTGTGGCTGATGTCATGGCAAGGCTACTACAATCCTGACTTTGTCAAGTATTAAGTATTATTGAGATTATGAAGTTTGTTTATTTACAGTGTGTTGCTCTCCTATCTTCAGGAGATTGGAGAAAAACTATCAAAAATAAGTGTCAGGTTTGATTACCCACCCCTTAACAAAGAAGTCATACAGGGTGTATGAAATCTATGGGAAGATCCATCCATCTAGGTGAAAAGAAGTTCATATTTCTGTAAATGTGTATACTGTCAAGCAACCAGTTTTATTATAAAGAAATGCATCTGTAAGAAACTTACTTGTGTGGAAGTGTGTTGCAAGTTCATCCCCATCCCCCGTCGGACCCAATGTTGTAAGTTAGAATAGTGGGTCTGCGGTTCTTGTTGCTGTTCTGCCGGCCCGCCGCCTCGTGTGCTGCCTTTCTTCCTGCCAAGGTTCTGCCTTCCTTCTCTGACTTTCCATTGTTTTGCTCATTTCATATACACCATTTTACTCGCTCTACCTGTGTGTTCTGTGCGTCGTGTTCTGTTTACATTATTATTTTCTTCTCATGCTTGCTCTCCTTCAAGCTTATTTTGTGCCAGGATTCTGGAAACGACCAAGGACAAGCAACTCAAGCGAAAGATTGCTTCACTTAATCTGGCGCTGTTATTCTTCTGAAACATGCTAAAGAAAGGTTGGTACTCTTGGGTAAATCCAGCCTTTTTGATTCATTTGTCTATTGTTCTTATCATACAGGGTGTATCCCAAAATTTTAAAAAATATGCCTCTCAGATCAAAATGTTAGTACGTGAACAAATGGTTTAAAAATATAGCCTCTATCAAAAGTTCCCAATGCTTGAGTCGATGCAACGTGTATGGTAGCAAGTAAGTACTGCTGGTGCAGAATGGTTGCAACATTGAGCAACTAGCTGGTTTTGGCTATTTTGCAACTGTAATTAGGACTTGATTACTGATGTGTGCCAGTATTAATCTATGTTGGTATTTTTTCATACGACCAGCATTAATCTATGTTGTGATGTATGCCAATTCATTGCCGATGGAGTGCCATTTGCCGAAAATATGTGTATCGTTGCACTCTATTGCTTAGGCCTTTAAGTTAATGTGTTGTTGGTTACATCCCTGATAACTAGATTGATACATTGTCGTAAACACATTACACTCCTAAAAACACATCTACTAGGCTTATATGCCCAATCTGTATAGTAGCTAGCTTCATCTTAATTCAGTCTCAACGTTGGTAACAATATTTAAAAATAGCACAAATAGGCCCTCCAAACACCATGCCGGTTGGGCTCTCTTTCCTACCGAGTTAGATGACAACCATTACAGGGTAAATTGGTCATATAATTTCATTCCACACAATATGTGATAGGGCATCTCCTCAGTTTAAACCGTTCTATATATAAGTTCTTCTACTTGTTTTCTTGACTTACAACATTCTTTTCATATAATTTCATTCCACAGAATATGTGACAGGGCACCTGCTCAGTTTAAACTGTTCTATATATAAGCTCTTATACTTGTTTTCTTGACCTGCAACATTTTCTTCATTCTCTTAACATGAAACTCTCTCCGCATATGGTCTATTGGACACTATATTTTTCATGTGATTCGGTATTACCTATCAAAGTCATGTGATCACTAATCAGTGTCGTGGCGCACATCTGCTAGCCTTTGATTTTGGTCTGTCGCCCATGCCATGTATTTTACATGTTCATCTATTTGGGCATTAGTGACACTGGTAGTTAGTAGCCGTGTTAATCAAAATTCTAGAAAAGTGTTACATTAAAACTGGTACGTAAACCACCTTATGCTAATATTAGTGCTACACGAACTCCAGAATGGCTTATTGATGGTGAATTTCGTGGTGCATCACGGGTCGAACCTCCAGGATTTTGTGGCCATATTATGTTGTCTGCAATGTTGTAATTCAGATGCCTTGATTAATACACATGTGAATGGGGGTGCTAAACCAGTCATTCCCCTTTGAAAACCGATGTTGCCTTGCATACATATGTATTTTGCTGGTCTCGAATCGGAGACCGCTGATAGTATGCTATTTGGTGCTATGTTATTTCAAATGTTGATAAAATTCTATATTTTGCAACCTATTGTTTCTTGGAGATGAGAAGGATCGGCAAAAAAGTTTGAGCCTCCTCTTAGAAGGTCAGTGACAATCTTAATGCTTTAGTAAAGACTGTTTAGTGTTTATGATCAAGGAAACATAATGATTTACTTATTCTGTTCTCCTGGCAATCATAGGTTCAAAACGGGACGCGGGCAAGATAGCTCTAGGAAAGTTGGTGCGGACGGCTCCGAAGTGGAGCCTAGAAGTGGCGAATTTTCTTAATACCGCTACATTAATCACCTGTCAGTACCTTTCTATTAATATACTTTGTTAATACGTGCTACATCAACCACCTGTACACGCTTTACGTGTTTCTACTTTTTTATTTTGCAACTAACAAAGTGTTCTTTGCTATTGTATTAAGGAAATTGGCAATAGTGACAACCTAGAGGAAGATGATACCACCGAAAGTGATGTGCCGGTGGATGATATGGACGAATACAACTAGAATATTGCCAAGCCTATTATTGCATCAAGGGCAAGACTTATTACCGATGCTCAGCGCAAAGTCGAATATATGCTCAAGGAAATATGGGTGCCTCCTCCAACGCTACCCATGTGCGTCATTTCCCTTAAATCTATCATTATGATTAAGACTATTGAGCATGCGTTTGCTTCTGATTTTGTGGATTATGGGCGCACAATGAAGTATGGTCGGTGTTAATGATTTATCGCCTCTGAATCTATGTTCAATCATAATATCACTATTTTTGTGAAAATGCAGTGTTTACTTCATCTATATCATACTCCCTTTTTACACTAACATAAGACATTTTTGCAGTTTAAATTGAACTGCAAAAATGTCTTATATTAGTGTACAGAGAGAGTATTTATGTTCTATGGCCATCATCTTTATAAATTACCCTAGCCTAATTACAACAGTTTATAGAAACATGCTTAGAACTATATGACAACTTGTCTCACATATACCAAATCAAGGTTGCTTATCAGTAACACCCCATTGTTAGCATATGCTTTAGGGCCAAATTGTGTTTCATGTGTCTCTCCTATTGCCTTTTTACTATATGATTGAAGTCCATACCTGACATCAAACAATCTTAAACAGATCCATTTGTCAATGATGACTCTGCTTGATGTCGCCGCATACCAGCAGAAGATAAAGCTCAACCATAGATTGGAAGACCGGGGCTATATAGATTGATGTCTAAAACCAATGCAGATCACCCTGCTGAAGAAGGAGAGGAAGTTAGAAATCAGTTTCAGTTTTACAGGTGCAAAATCAACTCATTCCACTGTAATACTGGACATCCAGATGTCCAGGATGGTTATTGTACATGGTATGTTAGCTTGCCTTTTCTAAGTACTTTTCAATCAAGTTAAATTAGATGCTGCTATCTGTGGTGATTTGCATGAGCATAATACTGTTGTAGAAGACCCTGCTAATCAAGCGAATATGCTTCTTCAGGAGAATCAGGATGGATTAGAATGGATTATTTATTACCTTGGTGACAACGTCGGGTGGGCGCTGAATCGTGGACATGTCCCCTATGAATCCAGGCGGCTGGGTGAACAGATGGACCAAGCTCCCTCCTCCGCCCAAGAAGCTACCGGGGAAAGCAGCACCGACGGCCGGAACCTCCTCCGCCCAAGAAGCAGCCGGGGAAAGCAGCACCGACGGCCAGAACCTCCTCCACCCAAGAAGCAGCCGGGGAAAGCAGCACCGATGGCCGGAACCTCCTCGCCCAAGACGGCCAGAACAACACTACGGCGGATCCAAATCGCCAGTCTCCTCTGTCCAGAGCTGAACTGAGTGGCTACCCCCATGAGAGGACACGCGCACAGCCAAACCCACACACACCAGACACGCGTGGCATGGTGGCTTATCCGGTGGGAGACTACCACTTGCTCACGCTGAACCATTGTGGCCCACAGCCCCCCGTGAACGTTGTATCCCACTGCCACTTGCACCTGTATACGTTGTGGCCCACCGGGAAAATGCATATATGAGCGCTCGTAGGTGCTAGCCATCTATTCCAAGGGGAGAAAAAAAATCTACTCCCAAGGAGTATTTATTTTCTTTTTAAAGGATCTATTATTCTCAGGTACTCCTTCCGTCTCATAATATAAAATACTTTTTGACACTACATCAGTGTTAAAAAATGTCTTACATTATGAGACTGAGGGAATATGTTTTATTCACATAAACAAGTGTGACAACCGGTAAAAATCTTAGCACTCAATTATTTTTTTCAAAAATTATCCATATCTATTATCAATGTTCATTGAAAATACAAATCATATCAAACATAATAAAAATTACATTGCGATTCCAAGACCATCGCATAGCCACTACTGTTGCTGACGCGCCGCTATCGCCGCTCCCCTACGGGATCCGACTTGACCTGGTCAATGATAGCTGAGAAGTCTTCATACATGTGCCCCTTGTTCAGTACCTGGAGCCGTAGTTGTCATCATTGAACCCTTGCCTATATCTGAAGCATCTGACACCAAATCCTGCCACATGACGAGAAACCCTAACCTCATCACCCCAAGGAGACGACAGGAATCTACACCAGAGCTTTGTCGGCTATGTTCAAATGGACGAACTCGAGTAGGATCGGGACATGAAAGACAAACTCGAAGAAGTAGCGCCACCATCCGCTCGAGTGTCGCACCTGCGAGGACTAAAAAACGTGACCTAAACAACTAACCAGATCGAAGGCAACGAGATTCCCATTCCCACCACCGGTTGATGGAGCGGCAGCAAAGGGAAGGTGAATCCACAGGCTCGCCAGTGAAGTTTTGAGGGGAGAGTTTGCCCTAGCCACCTAGAGTTTACTCTCCCCAAACAGCAAGCGACAGAACGAAAACACATGTCGGAGCGGTCTCAACCATCCATTCCCAAGGAGTGTTTTTCCTTTTTGAGGGTCTATATTCTCTAAGAGTTTTTATTCACAAAAACAAGTGTGATGTTGCAGAAACAAGCGTGATGATCCGGTCAAAGTCATACCCCTCAATTGAACAAGGGAGCTCCTACCCCTATGGAGATTAATGATTTATCTACACAAAAAATATCAGTTATCCAATGCCAATTATTAGGAGTGGTTGTTGTTGTGCTGGTTGTTAGCAAGAAGGTTGGGATCATGCACTAATTTTTTTTCCCTATGTTCATTGTTTGTGTACCTATCTAATGGCATTTCAAGAATTTTTTCCTCTACAACCTGTAAATTTCGGATTCAGTTTACTGATCTTTGAAAGTCATGTATAACTTGGCAGAAATGCTATCCCTACAAATGCAAACGTTTCTGTTACAAAAGGTTTTACCCTTGATGCTTGAATTTGGACCTTGCACCTTACTTGGGTAACATAGAGCCAAATGGCACATTGTCCAAATACACGTTGAAAACACTTCGGGTTTGACATGGTCTCTATTCTTGATCAAACATAAAGTTACTAAAAAAAGGCAACTATTTCTCCACATGAACATGGTTTCAAATGGGTCTCTGCGCCATTTGGCGCACCGGGTCATCTAGTTAGAAGAAGAAATGCACGTGAAAGGAGAAAGAATCAAGCTAATGTATGCATCTATTTAGAGTGAAGGAAGTAGAGGTGTGGCAGTTTTGCTTATATGGCACACATGTGCCAAATATCATAGTCCAACTAAGAAACCACAGCTAGCTAGCTTCTCCCCCTGTACATAAGTGCTTCTGCCACAGCACACAGGAGCAAAACCACCAAGGTTCCGAGCCAGTCCAAGTAAGCAAAACAAGCAGGAAGGCGACTTAATGGTAGAACATGGGGAAGAGAACATTGATCAAGTCCAGGCTAGCAGCAGGCAGCACACATTCTGATGATGATAGAAAGAAAGAAACATCTGAAGCATTCTTTTCCTCTGCTGTATTTTCTTGTGTTTTACACTTGATCAGTGCTGTCTTCCCCATGCTTCATATCTTGCTTGTGCCCTTTTTTGATGATGATACAAACTGGAATTCAGCATCTCCACCTCTCCAGAGCCTCACAAAGATAACACTGCAAACAAGAGGAAGATGCCAGATGGAATCTGTAGGTAGGGGTCATGACCAAGTAAGGCTTCCCAGCAGCCTGCAGAAGCACTTGATCCCTTCATCTGGATCGACCAGACCAGATAAACTATTCTAACTGGGACAAGGATAAATTTCATACTAACGCCACAGCACAAAACAGAGTTATAAATATGTTCTATCTTGCATATGTAATTGCCACCGAATAGTAAACCATTCGCCAGGGAATATATTATAAACAAGATAAGATCCATGCATCAAAGCGCTCAAGCAGGAATTACATAACACTTTCATGGGCATGCAGTTTTCCTTCTCAATCAAACTACCACTAATAGTTAAGACTTCTTAGGTGTTTCGTTGATTCTACTCACCAAGACCTGATTGATTGATTGACGCAAAATCAAGTGCTTGACAAACAGTGTAACACACAAAGCGCTACAGTTCAGTATGAATTTTACCTAGCCTGAATTTGTTTTTGGAACCGTGCAGGAGATCCCTGCATGTGAATGAATCTTCTTACACCGAGAGGAAAACAACGACTAAAATAGGCCAAGTGCTCCCAGGCTGGCTCAAGCATCGGCCAAACAAGTGAAAGCAAAATCTAACTAACTGGCTAACACCAAGCACTGCCCTAGACCTTTTCTAAGATGATGGGAGTGACTTTGTCGCCAAAAAATGCAATGGCCCAAACGACCAGTTCAGTCTCATTCAGTCCTTGCTGCCAGATAAGCTCCCCTAGCCGCAATCCACCAAAAAAACGAGTTCCTGATCCAGTAAATGAATGGTAAACTTTAGGTCAAATCTTGACTGCACGGGCAATTTCAAGGGCGCACAACATAGATAATGTAGCACAAGTACAAAATATGGTACAGAAAGACTCAATATTGCCATCCAACAACAGCACCCTCGGCACCAATGTCCTTATAGTATGTGCAATTTCTCCCATGAGTACTGTGCACCGGCAACTGTTAGACGAATTTGGAAACATAGATCTTGTCGTGGCTCTTAGAATATATAAAAAAGGGAGATTCCACACAATTTGATTTGTTATTCTTATAAACACATGGACAGCTGTATTAAACAACCATACTAAATGAGCCTTTACCATCACTCTTCTTAGCTTCAGAAGTGCCTCAAATCCAGATGCATATGGGGAGGGAGATAGATGATGGTCTTATTAAGCTTCTGAAGGAGAGGATAGAAGAAAAGACTAACCTACAAGTCAGCGCACAAGTAGGCTGGCATCACTCCTTGGCTTTCTCCTCCTTATTGCACTCAACCTTTTGATTTTTTTCATCCTGCTCTAGTCGATCAGCAAAGTCGTGTCTCAAGGTATGGACATTCTCTTCGGTCACGTCTGTCTGTATCATTTGCATCCAATGCTTTGTGGACTCGGTTCTGCTTTTCCACCATGTAATGATACTTTTTGCCAACGCCATGACATATATTGCACAATCATACGATTTTTTTTGTCTTGGTGTGGACACCTGCACAACACCGGGTGCATCAGGGAAGACTGCACCGAGTGCTGTAGCAAGACGATCTGCAGCAGAACGGTTTAGTCCATCCAGAGAATCCATGTGGTAGAACTGTGGTGGTGGCCCGTTGATGGCATCAATAAGGAATAAAGACCAATGTGTGCCCATGTCTGCCCGCCCAAAATTGGTGTTGTTGTTAACCGGCAAGAGCACAAGGCGACTGCGTCGTAGTAACTCGACATTGATGGCTGAAGCATCTTGAGCATACGCCGAAGACACCGTTGCATCAGCAAGATACACTTCATCATCATTATTGAGCTTAGTAGAAGATAAATGTTTCAAGTACTTGGTGATAACACCGTCTGCTACGAAATTGTTGGTACGAAGATCCACAATGTCTGAGCTGACCTTGTCCACCACCACCACTTTCTCTCCTTCAGATTCCTTTTCCTTGTCGCCACTAGCTATTAACGAATCAAACTGAAAGTTGTCTTCTTCTACAGAGGCACATACGGCAAACCCCCTACCCCCTACACCTCCCCTTAGTCCCACCGACGAATCAAACTGAAAGTTGTCTTCTTGATCCAGAGGCACATGCGGCAAACCCCCTACACCTCCCCTCAGTCCCACTGACGAATCAACGTGCTCCTTGTCGTCTGGATGCCAAATCTGCGACCTTGGGTTGAGTACATCCTATTGAAAAAAAGAAAAACCTATAAGATCAAGAACCATCTGATTTCGTAAAAGTGCACATAGCTTTTGAACTACCTAGGTATAAATTTATGAACAATTTTTTTTTCTTTTGCAACATGAATGATAGCTCAATTTTCAGTCAAACTGAACATATTGAATTGAGTCATACCTTCCATTGTTTCCCCGCCAACCACTTATACAATGCATCTTGTAAATATTCTGATCTCACGCCGAACTTAAAGTCAAAAGCCTTTCCACATTGATTAACAAATCCAACAAGTTTTCCATATGTATCGAAGACCGGAGCTCCAAGAACGTAATCTCTCAAGTAACAAAACTGCTTATCATGATTTTCATATTCGTCTTTCCGTTGTTTTCCTGCCACTGGAAGGTTGAAGCTGAAGGTCTGCTCACTTCCAGGGACCTTGCGGCCATTGGCAAGGACAGCAGTGCATCTTGGCGAACTGCAACACAAATGCAACAATTAACTGAGTTCCGAAATAAAGGTACAATAACAAATGAGGAAACACAAGGTTGTTTGAACGTACATAATACGACATACACACGGTAATCGCCAATACATTAGGGAGAAAATGGAGAGCACAATCTGAGAATACCCGTCCTCTCTGATTTGGTCATACCGAACTGCTTTCCAATCACCATGAGGAATATTTGCCACAATAAGGTTCATGGGCCCTTTCAGTTTAATCACCCTTGTATCGGTAGCTTCCGTTCCATCCGAGAACTTCACAACTGCGTTTTGGCCTTGGAACTTGAAAGATGTATGCACTGTTACAACCGTGAAATTATTGCTGCAGTGAACTACAAATCCGGTCCCAGCAGCTTTCCATTTGTTTTCCTCCTTTTTGACGTTTGTGACATCCTTATGTTCATCTGCCAATGGCAATGTTTCCTCTTTGATGACAGCCTTGGCATATGCTTCAATAGAAACAACACATGGTCTTACTTTGTCAAATAGAGGACGTATGACATTCTTATAGTCTGCTGGAACCTGAAAACAACAGAGAGAAAAAAAGACCACCTCAGTTAGCTAAAAACTGAGCTTTCAAAGAACGGAAAAATCACTAAAGAAACCTAATACGTTGGACCTAAGTTGAAACAATAATTAAATAGAATGAGGTACTGGATTGAATGCGCTAAAAAAATGAATTACTGCCGGTGGTTTACTTCCAGGAGGAAAATGTGCACTAAATATCTATACTATTATATAGTGTATGAGTATCAAAGCATATAGGCCACTGAATCTTTCCTATCGGACGGCTGGCAATCAGTGTGTTGAAATCTTGAACAACGTGGCAGTGTAACCACCACCGGAATTTTGTGATCCCGGCCAACGTCAAAGGAATTCGTGGTGGGCCTTAGCGCTGCACTGTGCTCCTGTGTCAGGTGGCAGGCTTTGGAAAGAAGATATAGAAAACGATTGAAAGAATCGGGAGTCTTCTAGGAGTCTTGGACCATGGCAATGCATACAGGGCAGAGCCCATTAAAAGGGAGTGCGCTAATATTAGCACCTGAGATATAAAAAATGTTTCATCTATAAACAATAAAGAAAGGCGGAAATGGAGAAAAACACATTTGCTAAGAGAATGTGTACATGGTTAAAAAAAGGTGTACACCAATTTAACACGCCCGAGAGTATATCCTGAACAAAAAGTTCCGGGTGTACGTATTGTTGCAAGCTTGAAATACGATATAAAAGCTTGAAATACAAGATAACTAATATTGTGCATGCAGACATAAATAAGAAATTATATGTCAAACAAATTTTTGTTCTTTGCCGCTTCAGAAATTGCAATTTCTTAATGAGGCGACTTGCACATCGCGAGGCTCTACAAAAATGTATACACCGACCCAGCTTTGCATATAGTGCATCTACCCGTTGTGGATTGATTGAGTATATAACATTTTTGATGCAAATTTATTTATAAAAAGTAATCAGTCAACATAGAGATAGTACCTCTTGCATTTAGAAATATAACTTGTTGTCATACAAACCATTGCAAAGTGTTTGAGTTTCTCTAAATTTTCTATTGATGTTGAATTGTTTGTACAATGAAAAATCCAAAGCAAATGGAGGAGTAAAATTATAGTTTTGAATAAACTGTACTTCATAACTTGTATTAGTGACGGTAAAAAATGGAATAAACTATCTACGTTTCACCATCAATGTTTAGAGAAAATAATGAAAGAATAGTAGAAACTAAAAAATAGCGAAAGAATATTATGGATAATAAAAAACCCAGTAGGACATCGAATAAATCCATGCAAGAATTCCATAGGAAATATCGCCATCTATATGTTAAGAAAGAAAAAACATTATACATTAAGGAACTTTTGACCGAATTAATGGTTCAATGCTAGCTAGATAAGTCATAACTTAGTTTTGCCACACACACTACACTTGATAATCATTTAAGAAGGGACTAAGATTTTGTTACTACCCTCAGATGTCACATCTGTTTTTGATGCTATAAATTTAAGTGATTAATTGTAGTGAAATTATGTAAATATTCAGAGCTAAGTTATTTATGCAATCTTGACAATCTAAGTTGGCTGTACATGCGAAGCATGTGCCTTTTGCTAGTACGATAAATACAACTACTACTATGTGCTAGTGGATGAAATCATCTTCCCTAACACAGGATCCTGTTTGAGATGTGGGACACACATGGTACAGCCCTATCTATCCGGAATCTGCAAGGACATTTACTTCAGACATTTATATCCCTATCTGCCCGAAGCACACCGACGTACAGTGGCGGATCTAGTGGGGGTGCCCTGGTGCCATGGCACCCTCTCCACAATTGCAAAAAAAAAAAAAAACTATATGCTCAACAGTAAATATTCATCGAGTTGTTGCTATTTTGAGATTATGATGATGTTTGGCGTAAACTTTGAACTATGGCACCCCAAGCCTGCGGTTACCGCCACTGCCGACGTACCAGAGGCATTGACGGCGTTGGGGGAACCGCGAAGATTGAGGGACCGAGGAAGAGGGGGGACGGCGCGGCAGGGGAGTCGCTGCAAGAGTGGGGCGGCGGGGCAGGGGAGTCGCTGCAAGAGGGGGGCGGCGCGGCAGGGGAGTCGCTGCAAGAGGGCGGCGGCAGGGCAGGTGGCGGCGGCTCTAGGTTAGGAACACGGGCGTTTTCTTCTTCTTTGCTGTTTGCGAATTACGGAGTTCACCCTCACGCCTGAAATGTTTACTCCGTGGGCCGGCCCAATAACGTCCCACATTCCTTTTCCTTTCTTCTTCTCGTTCTTTATTTCCTTTTCTATTTTATTTTATATTCTGTATTCTATTTCTCTCCGATTCCTTTTGTTTTCACGTTCTTTCACAGTCATATGTTTTATTTTTAAATTATATAATGTTTTTATTTTTTGCTTATTGTTTCAGGAAAATACACAAATATATTTGAAAAGTATATATATGAACATATGTTTAAACGTGCATGAACAATTTTCTCACATATATAAATTTTTAAATGCAACATTTTTCTGAAATACATTAATATATTTTTTCTTATACATAAACCCTTTTGAACATGAGATCAACATTTCACTTAAAATATGTGAAAATTTATTAAATAAAACAAGTATGCCAACATATATGTTGACACGCACCAATTAATCATTTTTTACATGGACTTTTGAAAATACATGAATATCAAAAGAGTTACATGATTGTTTTTTTGTATACATGAACATTTAAAAAAAGGACCCTTGGACACTTATATTAATGTACATGTACATTTTTTAATATAGAAATATTTTCATTATTAAACTAAAACTTTGGAATGTATGTTTAGAACACATTTACCAAGATTTATTAAATGTAAATAGGCCATACACCGATGAGCTTGGTAAGTGGGTGGCCATCTAGCTATCCTTGGACCGAGGATGTCCCAAGTGCACATACATCATCTGCTAAAAAAATGCACATACATCAAGGGCCAACTATACTTAGCGATTAGTCGCTAGTAGCATGATCAGTGTGAACAATTACTTTAGAATCAACTGTGTAAGATTTGAATTTGTCATATGCAAACACAACTGCTAAAAATTCTTTCTCAGTAGTAAAATAATTTTTTTGAGCACTGTCTAGAGTTTTACTAGCATAATGGATAACATTTAGTTACTTATCAACTCTTTGTCCTAAAACAACACCAACAACAAAATCACTAACATCACACATAATTTCAAAAGAAAAGTTCCAATCAGATGGTTGAACATATAGGTGCAGAGGTTAATACTTTCTTAGGTGTGTCAAATGCTTTTACACAATCATCATAAAAAATAAATGGAACATCTTTTTGCAAAAGACTAGTAAGAGGCCTAGAAAATTTTAGAAAAATCTTTAACAAACTTCCTATAAAAACCAGCATGACCAAGGAAACTTCTTATACCTTTAATATCTTTAGGACATGGCATTTTCTCAATTGCATCAACTTTAGCTTTGTCTACTTCAATACCTCGTTCAGAAATTTTATGCCCCAAGACAATACTTTCATTCACCATAGAGTGACACTTCTCCCAATTCAAGGCAAGATTAGTTTGTTCATGTCTCTGCAAAACTCATTCAAGGTTGCTTAAGCAATCATCAAAAGAAGTCCCATAAATAGAAAAGTCATCCATGAAAACCTTAACAATCTTTTCACAAAAGTCAAAGAATATAACAGTCATACATCTTTGAAAGGTAGCAGGTGCATTGCATAAACCAAAAGGCATGCGTCTATAAGCATAAGTTCCAAAAGGGCAAGTAAAAGTGGTTTTCTCTTGATCAGGTTGTGATACATGTATTTAAAGAAATCAGAATATCCATCAAGGAAGCAAAAGTGTGTGTGCTTAAATAATCTTTCTAACGTTTGATCAATAAAAGGTAAGGGGTAATGACCCTTTCTAGTACCTTTGTTTAATTTTCTAAAATAAATTATCATCCTATAACCAGTTACAATTCTTTGTGGAATGAGTTCATTTTTATCATTAGGAACAACTGTAATGCCTCCTTTCTTAGGGACACATGAACATGACTTACCCATCTACTGTTAGTCATGGGATAAATTATAACTACTTCCAGAAGCTTTAATATTTCAGTTCTTAACACTTTTTTCATCTTAGGATTCAATCGTCGTTGATGATTGACAACTGGTTTAGCATCAGGCTCCATATTAATTTTATGCTCACATAAAGTGGGACTAATGCCCCTAAGATCATCAAGAGTATATTCAATAGCAGCATGGTGCTTCCTTAGAGTTTTAAGTAATCTCTTCTCTTCATGCTCTGTAAGGTTAGCACTAATAATAAAAGGATATATTTTCTTTTCATTAAGATAAGCATGTTTCAAAGTATCAGGTAATTGTTTTAATTCAAACACGGGATCATCTTTAGGTGGTGGAGGACCTACTAGAGTTTCAACAGGTAAATTGTGTATAAGAATAGGTGGTTGATCAAAGAACATCTTATCTAATTCATTTCTTTCATGCAAGTGCATATCATTTTCATGATCCAACAAGTATTGTTCTAAAGGATCAGTTGGAGGTATGACAATAGAAGCAAGACCAAACATTTCATCTTTACTAGGAAATTCTTTATCATGAGGTTGTGTAAGAAACTTAGAGAAATTAAATTCATGAGACACATCACCAAAGTTAACACTGACAGTTTCTCTAGCGCAATCAATCTTAACATTAACAGTGTTCAAGAAAGGTCTACCAAATATTATGGGACATAAATCTGAAGGAAATATGCCCTAGAGGCAATAATAAACTTATTATTTATTTCCTTATATCATGATAAATGTTTATTATTCATGCTAGAATTGTATTAACCGGAAACATAATACATGTGTGAATACATAGACAAACTTAGTGTCACTAGTATGCCTCTACTTGACTAGCTCGTTAATCAAAGATGGTTATGTTTCCTAACCATGAACAAAGTGTTGTTATTTGATTAACGAGGTCACATCATTAGTTGAATGATCTGATTGACATGACCCATTCTATTAGCTTAGCACCCGATCGTTTAGTATGTTGCTATTGCTTTCTTCATGACTTATACATGTTCCTATGACTATGAGATTATGCAACTCCCGTTTACCGGAGGAACACTTTGTGTGCTACCAAACGCCACAACATAACTGGGTGATTATAAAGGAGCTCTACAGGTGTCTCCAAAGGTAGATGTTGGGTTGGCGTATTTTGAGATTAGGATTTGTCACTCCGATTGTCGGAGAGGTATCTCTAGGCCCTCTCGGTAATGCACATCACATAAGCCTTGCAAGCATTGCAACTAATGAGTTAGTTGCGGGATGATGTATTACAGAACGAGTAAAGAGACTTGCCGGTAACGAGATTGAACTAGGTATTGGATACCGACGATCGAATCTCAGTCAAGTAACATACCGATGACAAAGGGAGCAACATATGTTGTTATGCGGTCTGACCGATAAAGATCTTCGTAGAATATGTAGGAGCCAATATGGGCATCCAGGTCCCGCTATTGGTTATTGACCAGAGAGGTGTCTCGGTCATGTCTACATAGTTCTCGAACCCGTAGGGTCCGCACGCTTAACGTTCGTTGACGATATAGTACTATGTGAGTTATGTATGTTGGTGACCGAATGTTGTTCGGAGTCTGGGATGAGATCACGAACATGACGAGGAACTCCGGAATGGTCCGGAGATAAAGTTTGATATATGTGATAATAGTGTTTGGTCACCGGAAGGGTTTCGGAAATCACCGAAAGGGGTTCCGGATGTTTCCCGAAATGTTTGGGTACGAGAACACTTTATTTGGGCCAAAAGGGAAAGCCCACAAGGTTTTTGGAAAGCGCAAAAGGAAGTTTTGCAGAGTCCAGGGGCCAGACGCCAGGGTCCCTGGCGTCTGGGTCCAGACGTCGGGAACCCTGGCGTCTGGGTCCAGACGCCGGGAACCCTGGCGTCTGGCCCTGGAGTCCGAGAAGGACTCTTGCCTTTCGGGTGAAACCGACTTTGTGGAGGCTTTTACTCCAAGTTTCGACCCCAGGGCTCAACATATAAATAGAGGGGCAGGGCTAGCACCAAAGACACACCAAGAAACACCAAGCCGTGTGCCGGCAACCCCGTCTCCTCTAGTTTATCCTCCGTCATAGTTTTCGTAGTGTTTAGGCGAAGCCCTGCGAAGATTGTTCTTCACCAACACCGTCACCACGCCGTCGTGCTGCCGGAACTCATCTACTACTTCGCCCCTCTTGCTGGATCGAGAAGGCGAGGACGTCACCGAGACGTACGTGTGCAGAACTTGGAGGTGCCGTGCTTTCGGTACTTGGATCGGTCGGACGTGAAGACGTACGACTACATCAACCGCGTTGATATAACGCTTCCGCGAACAGTCTACGAGGGTACGTAGACAACTCTCTCCCCTCTCGTTGCTATGCATCACCATGATCTTGCGTGCGCGTAGGAATTTTTTTTGAAATTACTGCGCTACCCAATAGTGGCATCCGAGCCTAGGTTTTTATGGTTTGATGCTATATGCACGAGTAGAACACAAGTGAGTTGTGGGCGATATAAGTCATACTACCTACCAGCATGTCATACTTTGGTTCGGCGGTATTGTTGGATGAAGCGACCCGGACCGACATTACGCGTACGCTTACGCAAGACTGGTTCTACCGCCGTGCTTTGCACACAGGTGGTTGGCGGGTGTCAGTTTCTCCAACTTTAGTTGAACCGAGTGTGGCTACGCCCGGTCCTTGCGAAGGTTAAAACGGAGTCTATTTAACAAACTATCGTTGTGGTTTTGATGCGTAGGTGAGATTGGTTCTTGCTTAAGCCCGTAGCAGCCACGTAAAACTTGCAACAACAAAGTAGAGGACGTCTAACTTGTTTTTGCAGGGCATGTTGTGATGTGATATGGCCAAAGACATGATGCTAAATTTTATTGTATGAGATGATCATGTTTTGTAACCGAGTTATCGTCAACTGGCAGGAGCCATATGGTTGTCGCTTTATTGTATGCAATGCAATCGCGATGTAATGCTTTACTTTATCACTAAGCGGTAGCGATAGTCGTGGAAGCATAAGATTGGCGAGACGACAACGATGCTACGATGGAGATCAAGGTGTTGCTCCGGTGACGATGGTGATCATGACGGTGCTTCGGAGATGGAGATCATAAGCACAAGATGATGATGGCCATATCATATCACTTATATTGATTGCATGTGATGTTTATCTTTTTATGCATCTTATCTTGCTTTGATTGACGGTAGCATTATAAGATGATCTCTCACTAAATTATCAAGAAGTGTTCTCCCTGAGTATGCACCGTTGCCAAAGTTCGTCGTGCCCAGACACCACGTGATGATCGGGTGTGATAAGCTCTACGTCCATCTACAACGGGTGCAAGCCAGTTTTTGCACATGCAGAATACTCAGGTTAAACTTGACGAGCCTAGCATATGCAGATATGGCCTCGGAACACGGAGACCGAAAGGTCGAGCGTGAATCATATAGTAGATATGATCAACATAACGATGTTCACCATTGAAAACTACTCCATCTCACGTGATGATCGGTTATGGTTTAGTTGATTTGGATCACGTGATCACTTAGAGGATTAGAGGGATGTCTATCTAAGTGGGAGTTCTTAAGTAATTTGATTAATTGAACTTAAACTTATCATGAACTTAGTACCTGATAGTATCTTGCTTGTTTATATTGATTGTAGATAGATGGCTCGTGCTGTTGTTCCGTTGAATTTTAATGCGTTCCTTGAGAAAGCAAAGTTGAAAGATGATGGTAGCAATTACACAGACTGGGTCCGTAACTTGAGGATTATCCTCATTGCTGCTCAGAAGAATTACGTCCTGGAAGCACCGCTGGGTGCCAGGCCTGCTGCTGGAGCAACACCAGATGTTATGAACGTCTGGCAGAGCAAAGCTGATGACTACTCGATAGTTCAGTGTGCCATGCTTTACGGCTTAGAATCGGGACTTCAACGATGTTTTGAACGTCATGGAGCATATGAGATGTTCCAGGAGTTGAAGTTAATATTTCAAGCAAATGCCCGGATTGAGAGACATGAAGTCTCCAATAAGTTCTATAGCTGCAAGATGGAGGAGAACAGTTCTGTCAGTGAGCATATACTCAAAATGTCTGGGTATAATAATCACTTGATTCAGATGGGAGTTAATCTTCCAGATGATTGTGTCATTGACAGAATTCTCCAATCACTGCCACCAAGCTACAAGAGCTTCGTGATGAACTATAATATGCAAGGGATGAACAAGACTATCCCCGAGCTCTTCGCAATGCTGAAAGCTGCGGAGGTAGAAATCAAGAAGGAGCATCAAGTGTTGATGGTTAACAAGACCACTAGTTTCAAGAAAAAGGGCAAAGGGAAGAAGAAGGGGAACTTCAAGAAGAACGGCAAGCAAGTTGCTGCTCAGGAGAAGAAACCCAAGTCTGGACCTAAGCCTGAAACTGAGTGCTTCTACTGCAAGCAGACTGGTCACTGGAAGCAGAACCGCCCCAAGTATTTGGCGGATAAGAAGGATGGCAAGGTGAACAAAGATATATGTGATATACATGTTATTGATGTGTACCTTACTAGAGCTCGCAGTAGCACCTAGGTATTTGATACTGGTTCTGTTGCTAATATTTGCAACTCAAAACAGGGACTACGGATTAAGCGAACACTGGCAAAGGACGAGGTGACGATGCGCGTGGGAAACTGTTCCAAAGTCGATGTGATCGCGGTCGGCACGCTACCTCTACATCTACCTTCGGGATTAATATTAGACCTAAATAATTGTTATTTGGTGCCAGCGTTGAGCATGAACATTATATCTGGATCTTGTTTGATGCGAGACGGTTATTCATTTAAATCAGAGAATAATGGTTGTTCTATTTATATGAGTAATATCTTTTATGGTCATGCACCTTTGAGAAGTGGTCTATTTTTGATGAATCTCGATAGTAGTAACACACATATTCATAATGTTGAAGCCAAAAGATGCAGAGTTGATAATGACAGTGCAACTTATTTGTGGCACTGCCGTTTAGGTCATATCGGTATAAAGCGCATGAAGAAACTCCATACTGATGGACTTTTGGAACCACTTGATTATGAATCACTTGGTACTTGCGAACCGTGCCTCATGGGCAAGATGACTAAAATACCGTTCTCCGGTACTATGGAGAGAGCAACAGATTTGTTGGAAATCATACATACCGATGTATGTGGTCCAATGAATATTGAGGCTCGTGGCGGATATCGTTATTTTCTCACCTTCATAGATGATTTAAGCAGATATGGGTATATCTACTTGAAACATAAGTCTGAAACATTTGAAAAGTTCAAAGAATTTCAGAGTGAAGTTGAAAATCATCGTAATAAGAAAATAAAGTTTCTACGATCCGATCGTGGAGGAGAATATTTGAGTTACGAGTTTGGTGTACATTTGAAAAATTGTGGAATAGTTTCGCAACTCACGCCACCCGGAACACCATAGCGTAATGGTGTGTCCGAACGTCGTAATCGTACTTTACTAGATATGGTGCGATCTATGATGTCTCTTACTGATTTACCGCTATCATTTTGGGGTTATGCTTTAGAGACGGCCGCATTCACGTTAAATAGGACACCATCAAAATCCGTTGAGACAACACCTTATGAACTATGGTTTGGCAAGAAACCAAAGTTGTCGTTTCTTAAAGTTTGGGGCTGCGATGCTTATGTGAAAAAGCTTCAACCTGATAAGCTCGAACCCAAATCGGAAAAATGTGTCTTCATAGGATACCCAAAGGAGACTGTTGGGTACACCTTCTATCACAGATCCGAAGGCAAGACATTCGTTGCTAAGAATGGATCCTTTCTAGAGAAGGAGTTTCTCTCGAAAGAAGTGAGTGGGAGGAAAGTAGAACTTGATGAGGTAACTGTACCTGCTCCCTTATTGGAAACTAGTACATCACAGAAAACTGTTTCTACGACACCTATACCAATTAGTGAGGAAGCTAATGATGATGATCATGAAACTTCAGGACAAGATACTACTGAACCTCGTAGATCAACCAGAGCGAGATCCGCACCAGAGTGGTACGGTAATCCTGTTCTGGAAATCATGCTGCTAGATCATGATGAACCTACGAACTATGAAGAAGCGATGGTGAGCCCAGATTCCGCAAAATGGCTTGAAGCCATGAAATCTGAGATGGGATCCATGTATGAGAACAAAGTATGGACTTTGGTTGACTTGCCCGTTGATCGGCAAGCAATTGAGAATAAATGGATCTTCAAGAAAAAGACTGATGCTGATGGTAATGTTACTGTCTACAAAGCTCGACTTGTCGCAAAAGGTTTTCGACAAGTTCAAGGGGTTGACTACGATGAGACCTTCTCACCCGTAGCGATGCTTAAGTCTGCCCGAATCGTGTTAGCAATTTCCGCATTTTATGATTACGAAATTTGGCAGATGGATGTCAAAACTGCATTCCTGAATGGATTTCTAGAAGAAGAGTTGTATATGATGCAACCGGAAGGTTTTGTCGATCCAAAGGGAGCTAACAAAGTGTGCAAGCTCCAGCGATCCATTTATGGACTGGTGCAAGCCTCTCGGAGTTGGAATAAACGCTTTGATAGTGTGATCAAAGCATTTGGTTTTATACAGACTTTTGGAGAAGCCTGTATTTACAAGAAAGTGAGTGGGAGCTCTGTAGCATTTCTGATATTATATGTGGATGACATATTACTGATTGGAAATGATATAGAATTTTTGGATAGCATAAAGGGGTACTTGAATAAGAGTTTTTCAATGAAATACCTCGGTGAAGCTGCTTACATATTAGGCATAAAGATCTATAGAGATAGATCAAGACGCTTAATTGGACTTTCACAAAGCACATACCTTGACAAGATTTTTAAGAAGTTCAAAATGGATCAAGCAAAGAAATGGTTCTTGCCTGTGTTACAAGGTGTGAAGTTGAGTCAGACTCAATGCCCGACCACTGTAGAAGATAGAGAGAAAATGAAAGATGTTCCCTATGCCTCAGCCATAGGCTCTATCATGTATGCAATGCTGTGTACCAGACCTGATGTGTGCCTTGCTATAAGTTTAGCAGGGAGGTACCAAAGTAATCCAGGAGTGGATCACTGGACAGCGGTCAAGAACATCCTGAAATACCTGAAAAGGACTAAGGATATGTTTCTCGTATATGGAGGTGACAAAGAGCTCATCGTAAAAGGTTACATTGATGCAAGCTTTGACACTAATCCGGACGATTCTAAATCGCAGACCGGATACGTGTTTACATTAAACGGTGGAGCTGTCAGTTGGTGCAGTTCTAAACAAAGCATCGTAGCGGGATCTACATGTGAAGCGGAGTACATAGCTGCTTCGGAAGCAGCGAACGAAGGAGTCTGGATGAAGGAGTTCATATCCGATCTAGGTGTCATACCTAGTGCATCGGGTCCAATGAAAATCTTTTGTGACAATACTGGTGCAATTGCCTTGGCAAAGGAATCCAGATTTCACAAGAGGACCAAGCACATCAAGAGACGCTTCAATTCCATCCAGGATCTAGTCCAGGTGGGAGACATAGAGATTTGCAAGATACATACGGATCTGAATGTTGCAGACCCGTTAACTAAGCCTCTTCCACGAGCAAAACATGATCAGCACCAAGGCTCCATGGGTGTTAGAATCATTACTGTGTAATCTAGATTATTTACTCTAGTGCAAGTGGGAGACTGAAGGAAATATGCCCTAGAGGCAATAATAAACTTATTATTTATTTCCTTATATCATGATAAATGTTTATTATTCATGCTAGAATTGTATTAACCGGAAACATAATACATGTGTGAATACATAGACAAACTTAGTGTCACTAGTATGCCTCTACTTGACTAGCTCGTTAATCAAAGATGGTTATGTTTCCTAACCATGAACAAAGTGTTGTTATTTGATTAACGAGGTCACATCATTAGTTGAATGATCTGATTGACATGACCCATTCTATTAGCTTAGCACCCGATCGTTTAGTATGTTGCTATTGCTTTCTTCATGACTTATACATGTTCCTATGACTATGAGATTATGCAACTCCCGTTTACCGGAGGAACACTTTGTGCGCTACCAAACGTCACAACGTAACTGGGTGATTATAAAGGAGCTCTACAGGTGTCTCCAAAGGTAGATGTTGGGTTGGCGTATTTCGAGATTAGGATTTGTCACTCTGATTGTCGAAGAGGTATCTCTGGGCCCTCTCGGTAATGCACATCACATAAGCCTTGCAAGCATTGCAACTAATGAGTTAGTTGCGGGATGATGTATTACAGAACGAGTAAAGAGACTTGCCGGTAACGAGATTGAACTAGGTATTGGATACCGATGATCGAATCTCAGGCAAGTAACATACCGATGACAAAGGGAACAACGTATGTTGTTATGCGGTCTGACCGATAAAGATCTTCATAGAATATGTAGGAGCCAATATGGGCATCCAGGTCCCGCTATTGGTTATTGACCAGAGAGGTGTCTCGGCCATGTCTACATAGTTCTCGAACCCGTAGGGTCCGCACGCTTAACGTTCGTTGATGATATAGTACTATGTGAGTTATGTATGTTGGTGACCGAATGTTGTTCGGAGTCCGGGATGAGATCACAGACATGACGAGGAACTCCGGAATGGTCCAGAGATAAAGTTTGATATATGTGATAATAGTGTTTGGTCACCGGAAGGGTTCCGGAAATCACCGGAAGGGGTTCCGGATGTTTCCCGAAATGTTTGGGTACGGGAACACTTTATTTGGGCCAAAAGGGAAAGCCCACAAGGTTTTTGGAAAGCGCAAAAGGAAGTTTTGCAGAGTCCAGGGGCCAGACGCCAGGGTCCCTGGCGTCTGGGTCCAGACGCCGGGAACCCTGGCGTCTGGCCCTGGAGTCCGAGAAGGACTCTTGCCTTTCAGGTGAAACCGACTTTGTGGAGGCTTTTACTCCAAGTTATGACCCCATGGCTCAACATATAAATAGAGGGGCAGGGCTAGCACCAAAGACACACCAAGAAACACCAAGCCGTGTGTCGGCAACCCCGTCTCCTCTAGTTTATCCTCCGTCATAGTTTTCGTAGTGTTTAGGCGAAGCCCTGCGAAGATTGTTCTTCACCAACACCGTCACCACGCCGTCGTGCTACCAGAACTCATCTACTACTTCGCCCCTCTTGCTGGATCGAGAAGGCGAGGACGTCACCGAGCCGTACGTGTGCAGAACTTGGAGGTGCCGTGCTTTCGCTACTTGGATCGGTCGGACGTGAAGACGTACGACTACATCAACCGCGTTGATATAACGCTTCCGCGAACAGTCTACGAGGGTACGTAGACAACTCTCTCCCCTCTCGTTGCTATGCATCACCATGATCTTGCGTGCGCGTAGGATTTTTTTTTGAAATTACTGCGCTACCCAACAAAATCATCTTGTGGAGAACCAAGAACTAGAAAATCAGTAGGATATTTTATTTTTTCTACACAAGACTTCAACATCTCTAATAATCCCAAGTGGTAAAATAGTATCTCTGTTTGCAAGCTTAATAGTAACATCAATATCTTCTATTTCAGCAGGTGCAATATCATTCATAATTTCTTGATAAAGAGTAAACGGGATAGCACTAACACTAGCTCCCAAATCACATAGGCCATGATAGCAATGATCTTCTATTTTAACAAAGACATCAGGCATGCCAACAACATGCTTATTCTTATATTTGGTATTGGGTTTGGCAATTCTAGTAGCTTCATCACAGAAATAAATAACATGCCCATCTATATTATCAACCAAGAGATCTTTAACCATAGAAACATTAGGTTCAACTTTAATTTGTTCAGAGGGTCTAGCTCCTCTAACATTACTTTTGTTAACCACGGCTGAAACTTTAGCATGTCCCTTTATCCTAATAGGGAAAGGTGTTTTTTCAATATAAGCAGTAGGCACAACTGGATCAACATTGTAAATGATAGTTTCATCTTGTTTGTTTGATTTGCGTTCGCTACTTTGATAATTTGATATGTGGGTGGACCGGTGCTTGGGTGCTGTTATTACTTGAACAAGCCTCCCACTTATCATTAACCCCTCTTGCAAGCATCCGCAACTATGAAAGAAAAATTAAGATAAATCTAACCATAACATTAAACATATGGATCCAAATCACCCCTTATGGAATAGCGCATAAACTAGGGTTTAAGCTTCTGTCACTCTAGCAACCCATCATCTAATTACTATTCTACAATCCATTCCCTTAGGCCCAAAGATGGTGAAGTGTCATGTAGTCGACGTTCACATAACACCACTAAGGGAATAACAACATACACATCATCAAAATATCAAACGAATACCAAATTCACATGATAGTTTATGACAAGACTTCTATTGGAAATATGCCCTAGAGGAAATAATAAAAGCATTATTATTATATTTCCTTGTTCATGATAATTGTCTTTATTCATGCTATAATTGTGTTATCCGGAAATCGTAATACATGTGTGAATAATAGACACCAACATGTCCCTAGTAAGCCTCTAGTTGACTAGCTCGTTGATCAACAGATAGTCATGGTTTCCTGACTATGGACATTGGATGTCATTGATAACGGGATCACATCATTAGGAGAATGATGTGATGGACAAGACCCAATCCTAAACATAGCACAAGATCGTATAGTTCATTTGCTAGAGTTTTCCAATGTCAAGTATCTTTTCCTTAGACCATGAGATCGTGTAACTCCCGGATACCGTAGGAGTGCTTTTGGGTGTACCAAACGTCACAACGTAACTGGGTGACTATAAATGTATACTACGGGTATCTCCGAAAGTGTCTGTTGGGTTGACATGGATCAAGACTGGGATTTGTCACTCCGTATGACAGAGAGGTATCACTGGGTCCACTCAGTAATGCATCATCATAATGAGCTCAAAGTGACCAAGTGTCTGGTCACGGGATCATGCATTACGGTACGAGTAAAGTGACTTGCCGGTAACGAGATTGAACGAGGTATTGGGATACCGACGATCAGATCTCGGGCAAGTACATACCGATTGACAAAGGGAACTGTATACGGGGTTGCTTGAATCCTCGACATCATGGTTCATATGATGAGATCATCGAGGAGCATGTGGGAGCCAACATGGGTATCCAGATCCCGCTGTTGGTTATTGACCGGAGAGCGATCTCGGTCATGTCTACATGTCTCCCGAACCCGTAGGGTCTACACACTTAAGGTTCGGTGACGCTAGGGTTGTAGGGATATGTATATGCAGTAACCCGAATGTTGTTCGGAGTCCCGTATGAGATCCCGAACGTCACGAGGAGTTCCGGAATGGTCCGGAGGTAAAGAATTATATATAGGAAGTGCTATTTCGGGCATCGGGACAAGTTTCGGGGTCACCGGTATTGTACCGGGACCACCGGAAGGGTCCCGGGGGTCCACCGGGTGGGGCCACCTTCCCCGGGGGCCACATGGGCTGTAGGGGGTGCGCCTTGGCCTACATGGGCCAAGGGAACCATCCCCAAGAGGCCCATGCGCCTAGGGTTCAAGAAGGGAAGAGTCCCAAAGGGGGAAGGCACCCCCTAGGTGTTGGAAATATGCCCTAGAGGCAATAATAAATTGATTATTATTATATTTCCTTGTTCATGATAATCGTTTATTATCCATGCTAGAATTGTATTGATAGGAAACTCAGATACATGTGTGGATACATAGACAACACCATGTCCCTAGTAAGCCTCTAGTTGACTAGCTCGTTAATCAATAGATGGTTACGGTTTCCTGACCATGGACATTGGATGTCGTTGATAACGGGATCACATCATTAGGAGAATGATGTGATGGACAAGACCCAATCCTAAGCCTAGCACAAGATCATGTAGTTCGTATGCTAAAGCTTTTATAATGTCAAGTATCATTTCCTTAGACCATGAGATTGTGCAACTCCCGGATACCGTAGGAGTGCTTTGGGTGTGCCAAACGTCACAACGTAACTGGGTGGCTATAAAGGTACACTACGGGTATCTCTGAAAGTGTCTGTTGGGTTGGCACGAATCGAGATTGGGATTTGTCACTCCGTGTAAACGGAGAGGTATCTCTGGGCCCACTCGGTAGGACATCATCATAATGTGCACAATGTGACCAAGGGGTTGATCACGGGATGATGTATTACGGAACGAGTAAAGAGACTTGCCGGTAACGAGATTGATCAAGGTATCGGTATACCGACGATCGAATCTCGGGCAAGTACCATACCGCTAGACAAAGGGAATTGTATACGGGATTGATTGAGTCCTTGACATCGTGGTTCATCCGATGAGATCATCGTGGAACATGTGGGAGCCAACATGGGTATCCAGATCCCGCTGTTGGTTATTGACCGGAGAACGTCTCGGTCATGTCTGCATATCTCCCGAACCCGTAGGGTCTACACACTTAAGGTTCGATGACGCTAGGGTTATAAAGGAAGTTTGTATGTGGTTACCGAATGTTGTTCGGAGTCCCGGATGAGATCCCGGACGTCACGAGGAGTTCCGGAATGGTCCGGAGGTAAAGATTTATATATAGGAAGTCCTGTTTCGGCCATCGGGACAAGTTTCGGGGTCATCGGTATTGTACCGGGACCACCGGAAGGGTCCCGGGGGCCCACCGGGTGGGGCCACCTGCCCCGGGGGGCCACATGGGCTGTAGGGGGTGCGCCTTGGCCTACATGGGCCAAGGGCACCAGCCCCAAGAGGCCCATGCGCCTAGGGAACCCTAGAGGGAAGAGTCCTCAAAGGGGAAGGCACCTCCGAGGTGCCTTGGGGAGGATGGACTCCTCCCCCCCCTCTTGGCCGCACCCCTTTCTTGGAGTAAGGGGCAAGGCTGCGCCTCCCCCCTCTCCCCTGCCCCTATATATAGTGGAGGGAAGGGAGGGCATCCATACCTGAGCCCTTGGCGCCTCCCTCCCTCCCGTGACACCTCCTCCTCTCCCGTAGGTGCTTGGCGAAGCCCTGCAGGATTGCCACGCTCCTCCATCACCACCACGCCATTGTGCTGCTGCTGGATGGAGTCTTCCTCAACCTCTCCCTCTCTCCTTGCTGGATCAAGGCGTGGGAGACATCGTCGAGCTGTACGTGTGTTGAACGCGGAGGTGCTGTCCGTTCGGCACTAGATCATCGGTGATCTGAATCACGACGAGTACGACTCCATCAACCCCGTTCACTTGAACGCTTCCGCTTAGCGATCTACAAGGGTATGTAGATGCACTCTCTTTCTACTCATTGCTGGTCTCTCCATAGATAGATCTTGGTGATTTGTAGGAAAATTTTTGAATTTCTGCTACGTTCCCCAACAGTGGCATCATGAGCTAGGTCTATTGCGTAGATTCTTTGCACGAGTAGAACACAAAGTAGTTGTGGGCGTCGATATTGTTCAATATGCTTGCCGTTACTAGTCTTATCTTGATTCGGCGGCATCGTGGGATGAAGCGGCCCGGACCAACCTTACACGTACGCTTACGTGAGACCGGTTCCACCGACAAACATGCACTAGTTGCATAAGGTGGCTGGCGGGTGTCTGTCTCTCCCACTTTAGTCGGATCGGATTCGATGAAAAGGGTCCTTATGAAGGGTAAATAGAAATTGGCATATCACGTTGTGGTTCATGCGTAGGTAAGAAACGTTCTTGCTAGAAACCCATAGCAGCCACGTAAAACATGCAAACAACAATTAGAGGACGTCTAACTTGTTTTTGCAGGGTATGCTATGTGATGTGATATGGCCAAAGGATGTGATGAATGATATATGTGATGTATGAGATTGATCATGTTCTTGTAATAGGAATCACGACTTGCATGTCGATGAGTATGACAACCGGCAGGAGCCATAGGAGTTGTCTTTATTTATTTGTGACCTGCGTGTCAACTTAAACGTCATGTAATTACTTTACTTTATTGCTAACCGTTAGCCATAGTAGTAGAAGTAATAGTTGGCGAGACAACTTCATGAAGACACGATGATGGAGATCATGATGATGGAGATCATGGTGTCATGCCGGTGACGATGATGATCATGGAGCCCCGAAGATGGAGATCAAAAGGAGCAAAGTGATGATGGCCATATCATGTCACTATTTGATTGCATGTGATGTTTATCATGTTTATACATCTTATTTGCTTAGAACGACGGTAGTAAATAAGATGATCCCTTACAACAATTTCAAGAAGTGTTCTCCCCTAACTGTGCACCGTTGCGACAGTTTGCTGTTTCAAAACATCACGTGATGATCGGGTGTTTTATTCAGACGTTCAAATACAACGGGTGTTGACGAGCCTAGCATGTACAGACATGGCCTCGGAACACATGCAAAACACTTAGGGTTAACTTGACGAGCCTAGCATGTACAGACATGGCCTCGGAACACGGAGACCGAAAGGTCGAACATGAGTCGTATAGAAGATACGATCAACATGAAGATGTTCACCGATGATGACTAGTCCGTCTCACGTGATGATCGGACACGGCCTAGTTTGACTCGGATCATGTAATCACTTAGATGACTAGAGGGATGTCTATCTGAGTGGGAGTTCATAAGATGAACTTAATTATCCTGAACATTGTCAAAAGTTTTTTGCAAATTATGTCGTAGCTCACGCTATAGTTCTACTGTTTAGATATGTTCCTAGAGAAAAATTAGTTGAAAGTTAATAGTAGCAATTATGCGGACTAGGTCCGTGAACTGAGGATTGTCCTCATTGCTTCATAGAAGGCTTATGTCCTTAATGCACCGCTCAGTGTGCTGAACCCCAAACGTCGTTTGTACACGTTTTGATAACTACGTGATAGTTCAGTGAAACGGTTTAGAGTTGAGGCACCAAAGACGTTTTTCGAAATGTCGCGGAACATATGAGATGTTTCGAGGGCTGAAATTGGGATTTCAGGCTCGTGCCCACGTCAAGAGGTAAGAGACCTCCGACGATTTTCTTAACCTGCAAACTAAGGAGAAAAGCTCAATTGTTGAGCTTGTGCTCAGATTGTCTGAGTACAACAATCATTTGAATCGAGTGGGAGTTGATCTTCCAGATAAGACAGTGATGGTTCTCCAAAGTCATTGCCACCAAGCTGTTAGAGCTTCGTGATGAACTATAACATATCAGGGATAGATATGATGATCCTTGAGGTATTCGCGATGTTTGACACCGCGAAAGTAGAAATCAAGAAGGAGCATCAATTGTTGATGGATGGTGAAACCACTAGTTTCAAGAAGGGCAAGGGCAAGAAGGGACACTTCATGAAACGGCAAATCAGCTGCCGCTCTAGTGAAGAAACCCAAGGTAAAACCCAAACCCGAGACTAAGTGCTTCTATAATAAGGGGAACAACCACTAGAGCAGAATTACCCTAGATACTTGGTAGATAAGAAGGCTGGCAAAGTCGATAGAAGTATATTGGATATACATTGTGTTAATGTGCACTTTGCTAGTACTCCTAGTAGCACCAGGGTATTAGATACCGGTTCGGTTGCTAAGTGTTAGTAACTCGAAACAAAAGGCTACGGAATAAACGGAGACTAGATAAAGGTGAGCTGACGATATGTGTTGGAAGTTTTTCCAAGCTTGATATGATCAAGCATCGCACGCTCCCTCTACCAAAGAGATTGGTGTTAAACCTAAATAATTGTTATTTGGTGTTTGCGTTGAGCATAGACATGATTGGATTACGTCTATCGCAATACGGTTATTCATTTAAGGAGAATAATGGTTACTCTGTTTATTTGAATAATACCTTCAATGGTCTTACACCTAAAATGAATGGCTTATTAAATCTCGATCGTAGTGATACACATGTTCATGCCAAAAGATAGTAATGATAGTACCACCTACTTGTGGCACTGCCACGTAAGTCATATCGGTATAAAACGCATGAAGAAGCTCCATATTGATGGATCTTTGGGCTCACTCGTTTTTGAAAAGTTTGAGACATGCGAACCATGTCTATTGGTGTATATGCATGAAGAAACTCCATGCAAATGGACCATTTTGACTCACTTGATTTTGAATCACTTGGGACATGCAAATCATACCACATGGGCAAGATGACTGAAAAGCCTCGTTTTCAGTAAGATGGAACAAGATAGCAACTTGTTGGAAGTAACACATTTGATGTGTACAGTCCAATGAGTGCTGAGGCATGCAGTGAATATCGTTATGTTCTTACTTCACAGATGATTCGAGTAGATGTTGAGTATATTTACTTGATGAATCACGAGTCTGAATTATTGAAAGGTTCAAGTAATTTCAGTGTGAAGTTGAAAGATCGTCGTGACAAGAGGATAAAAAGATCTATGATATGATCATAGAGATGAATATCTGAATCACGAGTTTGGCACAGAATTAAGACATTGTGGAAATTGTTTCACAACTGATACAGCCTGGAACATCATAGTGTGATGGTGTGTCCGAACATCATAGTTGCACCCTATTGGATATGATGCATACCATGATGTCTCTTATCGAACTGCCACGATAGTTTATGGGTTAGGCATTAAAGACAACCACATTCACTTTAAATAGGGCACCACGTAATTCCGATGAGATGACACCGTATGAATTATGGTTTAGAGAAACCTAAGTTGTCGTTTCTTAAAAGTTTGGGGCTGCGACGCTTATGTGAAAAAGTTTCAGGATTAAGCTCGAACCCAAAGCGGATAAAGTACATCTTCATAGGACACCCAAAACAGTTGGGTATACCTCCTAATTCAGACCCGAAAGCAATATGAATTGTTTCTAGAATTGGGTCCTTTCTCGAGGAAAGGTTTCTCTCGAAAGAATTGAGTGGGAGGATGGTGGAAACTTGATGAGGTTATTGAACCGTCTCTTCAACTAGTGTGTGGCAGGGCATAGGAAGTTGTTCCTGTGGCACCTACACCAATTGAAGTGGAAGCTTATGATATTGATCATGAAACTTCGGATCAAGTCACTACCAAACCTCGTGGGATGACAAGGATACGTACTACTTCAGAGTGGTACGTAATCCTATCTTGGAAGTCATGTTGCTAGACAACAATGAACCTACGAGCTATGGAGAAGCGATGGTGGGCCTGGATTCCGATAAATGGCCCGAGGCCATAAAATCCGAGATAGGATCCATGTATGAAAACAAAGTGTAGACTTTGGAAGAACTACTTGATGGTCGTAAGGCTGTTAGGTACATATGGATTTTAAAAGGAAGACAGACGATAATGGTAAATGTCACCATTTAGAAAGCTCGACTTGTCGTTAAGATGTTTTCGACAAGTTCAAGGAGTTGACTACGATGAGACTTTCTCACTCGTAGCGATGCTAAGAGTCTGTTGGAATTATATTAGCAATTACTGCATTATTTATGAAATCTTGCAGATAGGATGTCAAAACATTGTTTCCTCGACGATTCTTGAGGAAAGGTTGTATGTGATACAACCGAAAGGTTTTGTCTATCCTGAAATATGCTAATAAGTATGCAAAGCTCCAGCAATCCTTCTGAGGACTGGAGTGAGCATCTCGGAGTTGGAGTGTATGCTTTGATGATGATCAAAGATTTTGGGTGTATACAAAGTTTATGAGAAACTTGTATTTCCAAAGAAGTGAGTGGGAGCACTATAGAATTTCTGATGAGTATATGTTGTTGACATATTAATGATCAGAAATGACGTAGAATTTCTGGAAAGCATATAGGGTTATTTGGAAAGTGTTTTTCAATGGAAAGCCTGGATTAAGCTACTTGAACATTGAGCATCAAGATCTATAAGGATAGATCAAAATGCTTAATGGTACTTTCAAATGAGCACATACCTTGACATGATCTTGAAGGTGTTCAAAATGAATCAGTCAAAGAAGGAGTTCTTGCCTGAGTTGTAAGGTATGAAGTTAAGACTTAAAGCTCGACCACGGCAGAATAGAGAGAAAGGACAAAGGTCGTCCCCTATGCTTAAGACGTAGGCTCTACAGTATGCTATGCTGTGTACCGCACCTGAAGTGTGCTTTACCATGAGTCAGTCAAGGGGTACAAGAGTGATCCAAGAATGGATCACAGGACAGCGGTCAAAGTTATCCTTAGTAACTAGTGGACTAAGGAATTTTCTCAATTATGGAGGTGGTAAAAGAGTTCGTCGTAAAGGGTTACGTCGATGCAAGCTTAACACCTATCCGGATAGCTCTGAGTAGAGATATCGGATACGTATAATGGAGCAACAATTTAGAATAGCTCCAAGTAGAACAGTTATTTGGAATAGCTCCAAATAGAACGTGGTAGCTGCATCTAGGAGATGACATAGAGATTTGTAAAGCACACACGGATCTGAAAGGTTCAGACCCGTTGACTATAACCTCTCTCACAAGCATAACATGATCAAACCCACAACTCATCGAGTGTTAATCACATGGTAAATGTGAACTAGATTATTGACTCTAGTAAACTCTTTGGGTGTTAGTCACATGGGGATGTGACCTTGAGTGTTAATCACATATCGGTGTGAACTAGATTATTGACTCTAGTGCAAGTGGGAGACTGTTGGAAATATGCCCTAGAGGCAATAATAAATTGATTATTATTATATTTCCTTGTTCATGATAATCGTTTATTATCCATGCTAGAATTGTATTGATAGGAAACTCAGATACATGTGTGGATACATAGACAACACCATGTCCCTAGTAAGCCTCTAGTTGACTAGCTCGTTAATCAATAGATGGTTACGGTTTCCTGACCATGGACATTGGATGTCATTGATAACGGGATCACATCATTAGGAGAATGATGTGATGGACAAGACCCAATCCTAAGCCTAGCACAAGATCATGTAGTTCGTATGCTAAAGCTTTTCTAATGTCAAGTATCATTTCCTTAGACCATGAGATTGTGCAACTCCCGGATACCGTAGGAGTGCTTTGGGTGTGACAAACGTCACAACATAACTGGGTGGCTATAAAGGTACACTACGGGTATCTCTAAAAGTGTCTGTTGGGTTGGCACGAATCGAGATTGGGATTTGTCACTCCGTGTAAACGGAGAGGTATCTCTGGGCCCACTCGGTAGGACATCATCATAATGTGCACAATGTGACCAAGGGGTTGATCACGGGATGATGTATTATGGAACGAGTAAAGAGACTTGCCGGTAACGAGATTGATCAAGGTATCGGTATACCGACGATCGAATCTCGGGCAAGTACCATACCGCTAGACAAAGGGAATTGTATACGGGATTGATTGAGTCCTTGACATCGTGGTTCATCCGATGAGATCATCATGGAACATGTGGGAGCCAACATGGGTATCCAGATCCCGCTGTTGGTTATTGACCGGAGAACGTCTCGGTCATGTCTGCATATCTCCCGAACCCGTAGGGTCTACACACTTAAGGTTCGATGACGCTAGGGTTATAAAGGAAGTTTGTATGTGGTTACTGAATGTTGTTCGGAGTCCTGGATGAGATCCCGGACGTCACGAGGAGTTCCGGAATGGTCCGGAGGTAAAGATTTATATATAGGAAGTCCTGTTTTGGCCATCGGGACAAGTTTCGGGGTCATCGGTATTGTACCGGGACCACCGGAAGGGTCCCGGGGGCCCACCGGGTGGGGCCACCTGCCCCAGGGGGCCACATGGGCTGTAGGGGGTGCGCCTTGGCCTACATGGGCCAAGGGCACCAGCCCCAAGAGGCCCATGCGCCTAGGGAACCCTAGAGGGAAGAGTCCTCAAAGGGGAAGGCACCTCCGAGGTGCCTTGGGGAGGATGGACTCCTCCCCCCCTCTTGGCCGCACCCCTTTCTTGGAGTAAGGGGCAAGGCTGCGCCTCCCCCCTCTCCCCTGCCCCTATATATAGTGGAGGGAAGGGAGGGCATCCATACCTGAGCCCTTGGCGCCTCCCTCCCTCCCGTGACACCTCCTCCTCTCCCGTAGGTGCTTGGCGAAGCCCTGCAGGATTGCCACGCTCCTCCATCACCACCACGCCGTTGTGCTGCTGCTGGATGGAGTCTTCCTCAACCTCTCCCTCTCTCCTTGCTGGATCAAGGCGTGGGAGACATCGTCGAGCTGTACGTGTGTTGAACGCGGAGGTGCTGTCCGTTCGGCACTAGATCATCGGTGATCTGAATCACGACGAGTACGACTCCATCAACCCCATTCACTTGAACGCTTCCGCTTAGCGATCTACAAGGGTATGTAGATGCACTCCCCTTGCTACTCATTGCTGGTCTCTCCATAGATAGATCTTGGTGATATGCGTAGGAAAATTTTGAATTTCTGCTACGTTCCCCAACACTAGGTGCCTTGGGGGGAGGGATTCCTCCCTTGGCCGCACCCCCCTAGGAGATTGGATCTCCTAGGGCCGCCCCCCCCTTTGGACTCCCTATATATAGTGGGGGAAGGAGGGCCTCTCCAACACATCTTTGGTGCCTCCCTCTCCCTCTCCAACACATCCTCCTCCTCCATAGTGCTTGGCGAAGCCCTGCCGGAGTACTGCAGCTCCATCACCACCACGCCGTCGTGCTGCTGCTGGAGCCATCTTCCTCAACTTCTCCTTTCCCCTTGCTGGATCAAGAAGAAGGAGACATCACGCTGACCGTACGTGTGTTGAACGCGGAGGTGCCATCCGTTCGGCGCTAGGATCTCCGGTGATTTGGATCACGTCGAGTACGACTTCCTCATCCCCGTTCTTTGAACGCTTCCACGTGTGATCTACAAAGGTATGTAGATGCAATCCAATCACTCGTTGCTAGATGAACTCCTAGATGGATCTTGGTGAAACCGTAGGAAATTTTTTGTTTTTCTGCAACGTTCCCCAACAGTGGCATCATGAGCTAGGTCTATGCATAGTTCTCTTGCACGAGTAGAACACAATTGGTTGTGGGCGTTGATGTTGTCAACTTTCTTGCCGCTACTAGTCTTATCTTGCTTCAACGGTATTGTGGGATGAAGCGGCCCAGACCAACCTTACACGTACGCTTACGTGAGACCCGTTCCACCGACTAACATGCACTAGTTGCATAAGGTGGCTGGCGGGTGTCTGTCTCTCCCACTTTAGTTGGAGCGGATTCGATGAAAAGGGTCCTTATGAAGGGTAAATAGAAGTTGACAAATCACGTTGTGGCTTTCACGTAGGTAAGAAAACGTTCTTGCTAGAACCCTACTTCAGCCACGTAAAACTTGCAACAACAATTAGAGGACGTCTAACTTGTTTTTGCAGCAAGTGCTTTGCGATATGATATGGCCAAAGTTGTGATGAATGATGAATGATCTATATGTGATGTATGAGATGTTCATGCTATTGTAATAGGAATCACGACTTGCATGTCGATGAGTATGACAACCGGCAGGAGCCATAGGAGTTGTCTTTATTTTTTGTATGACCTGTGTGTCATTGGGAAACGCCATGTAAATTACTTTACTTTATTGCTAAACGCATTAGCCATAGTAGTAGAAGTAATAGTTGGCGAGCAACTTCATGGAGACACGATGATGGAGATCATGATGATGGAGATCATGGTGTCATGCCGGTGACAAGATGATCATGGAGCCCCAAGATGGAGATCAAAGGAGCTATGTGATATTGGCCATATCATGTCACTTTTATTATTTGATTGCATGTGATGTTTATCATATTTATGCATCTTGTTTACTTAGAACGACGGTAGTAAATAAGATGATCCCTCATAATAATTTCAAGAAAGTGTTCCCCCTAACTGTGCACCGTTGCGACAGTTCGTTGTTTCGAAGCACCACGTGATGATCGGGTGTGATAGATTCTAACGTTCACATACAACGGGTGTAAGACAGATTTACACATGCAAAACACTTAGGTTGACTTGACGAGCCTAGCATGTACAGACATGGCCTCGGAACACAGAAGACCGAAAGGTCAAGCATGAGTCGTATAGAAGATACGATCAACATGAAGATGTTCACCGATGTTGACTAGTCCGTCTCACGTGATGATCGGACACGACCTAGTTAACTCGGATCATGTTATACTTAGATTACAGGAGGGATGTCTATCTAAGTGGGAGTTCATTGAATAATTTGATTAGATGAACTTAATTATCATGAACTTAGTCTAAATATTTTACAATATGTCTTGTAGATCAAATGGCCAACGTAGTCCTCCACTTGAACGCGTTCCTAGAGAAAACCAAGCTGAAAGATGATGGCAGCAACTACACGGACTGGGTCCGGAACCTGAGGATCATCCTCATAGCTGCCAAGAAAGATTATGTCCTACAAGCACCGCTAGGTGACGCACCTGTTCTCCCTGCAGAACAAGACGTTATGAACGCTTGGCAGGCACGTACCGATGACTACTCCCTCGTTCAGTGCGGCACGCTTTACAGCTTAGAGCCGGGGCTCCAAAAACGTTTTGAGAGACACGGAGCATATGAGATGTTCTAAGAGCTAAAAATGGTTTTCCAAGCTCATGCCCGGGTCGAGAGATATCAAGTCTCCGACAAGTTCTTCAGCTGTAAGATGGAGGAAAACAGTTCTGTCAGTGAGCACATACTCACTATGTCTGGGTTACATAACCGCTTGACTCAGCTGGGAGTTAATCTCCCGGATGACGCGGTCATTGACAGAATCCTTCAGTCGCTTCCACCGAGCTACAAGAGCTTTGTGATGAACTTCAATATGCAGGGGATGGAAAGACCATTCCTGAAGTATTTGCAATGCTGAAATCAGCAGATGTAGAAGTCAAAAAGGAACATCAAGTGTTGATGGTGAATAAAACCACTAAGTTCAAGAAAGGCAAGGGTAAGAAAACCTTCAAGAAGGACGGCAAGGGAGTTGCAGCGCCCGGCAAGCAAGCTGCCGGGAAGAAGCCAAAGAATGGACCCAAGCCCGAGACCGAGTGCTTTTATTGCAAGGAAAGTGGTCACTGGAAGCGGAACTGCCCCAAATACTTAGCGGACAAGAAGGCCGGCAAAACGAAAGGTATATGTGATATACATGTAATTGATGTGTACCTTACCAGTACTCGTAGTAGCTCCTGGGTATTTGATACCGGTGCAGTTGCTCACATTTGTAACTCAAAGCAGGAGCTGCGGAATAAGCGGAGACTGGCGAAGGACGAGGTGACGATGCGCGTCGGGAATGGTTCCAAGGTCGATGTGATCGCCGTTGGCACGCTACCTCTACATTTACCTACGGGATTAGTTTGAACCTCAATAATTGTTATTTAGTGCCAAGTTTGAGCATGAACATTGTATCAGGATCTCGTTTAATACGAGATGGCTACTCATTTAAATCTGAGAATAATGGTTGTTCTATTTATATGAGAGATATGTTTTATGGTCATGCTCCGATGGTGAATGGTTTATTCTTAATGAATCTCGAGCGTAATGCTACACATGTTCATAGTGTGAGTACCAAAAGATGTAAGGTTGATAATGATAGTCTCACATACTTGTGGCACTGCCGCCTTGGTCACATAGGTGTCAAACGCATGAAGAAGCTCCATGCTGATGGACTTTTAGAGTCTCTTGATTACAAATCATTTGAAACGTGCGAACCATGCCTCATGGGTAAAATGACCAAGACTCCGTTCTCAGGAACAATGGAGCGAGCAACCAACTTATTGGAAATCATACATACTGATGTGTGCGGTCCAATGAGCGTTGAGGCTCACGGTGGCTATCGTTATGTTCTCACCCTCACTGATGACTTGAGTAGATATGGGTATGTCTACTTAATGAAACACAAGTCTGAAACCTTTGAAAAGTTCAAGGAATTTTAGAGTGAGGTTGAGAATCAACGTGACAGAAAAATCAAGTTTTTGCGATCAGATCGTGGAGGAGAATACTTAAGTCACGAATTTGGCACACACTTAAGAAAATGTGGAATAGTTTCACAACTCACGCCGCCTGGAACACCTCAGCGTAATGGTGTGTCCGAACATCGTAATCACACTCTATTAGATATGGTGCGATCTATGATGTCTCTTGCCGATTTACCGCTATCTTTTTGGGGCTATGCTTTAGAGACTGCCGCATTCACTTTAAATAGGGCTCCGTCGAAATCCGTTGAGACGACACCGTTTGAATTATGGTTTGGGAAGAAACCTAAGCTGTCGTTTCTAAAAGTTTGGGGATGCGATGCTTATGTCAAGAAACTTCAACCTAAAAAGCTCGAACCCAAGTCGGAAAAATGCGTCTTCATAGGATACCCTAAAGAAACTATTGGGTATACCTTCTACCTTAGATCCGAGGGCAAGATCTTTGTTGCCAAGAATGGGTCCTTTCTAGAGAAAGAGTTTCTCTCGAAGGAAGTAAGTGGGAGGAAAGTAGAACTTGATGAAGTATTACCTCTTGAACCGGAAAATGGCGCAACTCAAGAAAATGTTCCTGAGGTGTCTGCACCGACTAGAGAGGAAGTTAATGTTGATCAAGATACTTCTGATCAAGCTCCTACTTAAATTCGAAGGTCCACAAGGACACGTTCCGCACCAGAATGGTACGGCAACCCTGTCTTGGAAATCATGTTGTTAGAAAATGGTGAACCTTTGAACTATGAAGAAGCGATGGCGGGCCCGGATTCCAACAAATGGCTGGAAGCCATGAAATCCGAGATAGGATCCATGTATGAAAACGAAGTATGGACTTTGACTGACTTGCCCGTAGAGCGGCGAGCCATAGAAAATAAATGGATCTTTAAGAAGAAGACAGACGTGGATGGTAATGTGACCATCTATAAAGCTCGGCTTGTCGCTAAGGGTTATCGACAAGTTCAAGGGGTTGACTACGATGAGACTTTCTCACCGGTAGCGAAGCTAAAGTCCATCAGAATCATGTTAGCGATTGCCGCATTCTATGATTATGAAATATGGCAAATGGACGTCAAAACGGCATTCCTTAATGGTTTCCTTAAGGAAGAATTGTATATGATGCAGCCGGAAGGTTTTGTCGATCCTAAGAATGCTGACAAGGTGTGCAAGCTCCAACGCTCGATTTATGGGCTGGTGCAGGCATCTCGGAGTTGGAACATTCGCTTTGATGAGATGATCAAAGCGTTTGGGTTTACGCAGACTTATGGAGAAGCCTGTGTTTACAAGAAAGTGGGTGGGAGCTCTGTAGCAGTTCTCATATTATATGTAGATGACATACTTTTGATGGGAAATGATATAGAACTCTTGGACGGCATAAAGGCCTACTTGAATAAGAGTTTTTCAATGAAGGACCTTGGAGAAGCTGCTTATATATTAGGCATCAAGATCTACAGAAATAGATCAAGACGCCTCATAGGTCTTTCACAAAGCACATACCTTGATAAGATATTGAAGAAGTTCAATATGGATCAGTCTAAGAAGGGGTTCTTGCCTGTGTTGCAAGGTGTGAAATTGAGCTCAGCTCAATGTCCGACCATGGCAGAAGATATAGAAGAGATGAGTGTCATCCCCTATGCCTCAGCCATAGGTTCTATTATGTATGCCATGCTGTGTACCAGACCTGATGTAAACCTTGCCGTAAGTTTGGTAGGAAGGTACCAAAGTAATCCCGGCAAGGAACACTGGACAGCGGTCAAGAATATCCTGAAGTACCTGAAAAGGACTAAGGAAATGTTTCTCGTTTATGGAGGTGACGAAGAGCTCGTTGTAAAGGGTTACGTCGACGCTAGCTTCGACACAGATCTGGATGACTCAAAGTCACAAACCGGATACGTGTATATTTTGAATGGTGGGGCAGTAAGCTGGTGCAGTTGCAAGCAGAGCGTCGTGGCGGGATCTACATGTGAAGCGAAGTACATGGCAGCATCGGAGGCAGCACATGAAGCAATTTGGGTGAAGGATTTCATCACCGACCTAGGAGTCATACCCAATGCGTCGGGGCCGATCAAGCTCTTCTGTGACAACACTGGAGCTATTGCTCTTGCTAAGGAGCCCAGGTTTCACAAGAAGACAAGGCACATCAAGCGTCGCTTCAACTCCATTTGTGAAAATGTTCAAGATGGAGACATAGATATTTGTAAAGTACATACGGACCTGAATGTAGCAGATCCGTTGACTAAACCTCTCCCTAGAGCAAAACATGATCAACACCAGAATTCCATGGGTGTTCGATTTATCACAATGTAACTAGATTATTGACTCTAGTGCAAGTGGGAGACTGTTGGAAATATGCCCTAGAGGCAATAATAAAAGCATTATTATTATATTTCCTTGTTCATGATAATTGTCTTTATTCATGCTATAATTGTGTTATCCGGAAATCGTAATACATGTGTGAATAATAGACACCAACATGTCCCTAGTAAGCCTCTAGTTGACTAGCTCGTTGATCAACAGATAGTCATGGTTTCCTGACTATGGACATTGGATGCCATTGATAACGGGATCACATCATTAGGAGAATGATGTGATGGACAAGACCCAATCCTAAACATAGCACAAGATCGTATAGTTCATTTGCTAGAGTTTTCCAATGTCAAGTATCTTTTCCTTAGACCATGAGATCGTGTAACTCCCGGATACCGTAGGAGTGCTTTGGGTGTACCAAACGTCACAACGTAACTGGGTGACTATAAAGGTATACTACGGGTATCTCCGAAAGTGTCTGTTGGGTTGACATGGATCAAGACTGGGATTTGTCACTCCGTATGACGGAGAGGTAGCACTGGGCCCACTCGGTAATGCATCATCATAATGAGCTCAAAGTGACCAAGTGTCTGGTCATGGGATCATGCATTACGGTACGAGTAAAGTGACTTGCCGGTAACGAGATTGAACGAGGTATTGGGATACCGACGATCAGATCTCGGGCAAGTAACATACCGATTGACAAAGGGAACTGTATACGGGGTTGCTTGAATCCTCGACATCATGGTTCATCCGATGAGATCATTGAGGAGCATGTGGGAGCCAACATGGGTATCCATATCCCGCTGTTGGTTATTGACCGGAGAGCGATCTCGGTCATGTCTACATGTCTCCCGAACCCGTAGGGTCTACACACTTAAGGTTCGGTGACGCTAGGGTTGTAGGGATATGTATATGCAGTAACCCGAATGTTGTTTGGAGTCCCGGATGAGATCCCGGACGTCACGAGGAGTTCCGGAATGGTCCGGAGGTAAAGAATTATATATAGGAAGTGTTATTTCGGGCATCAGGACAAGTTTCGGGGTCACCGGTATTGTACCGGGACCACCGGAAGGGTCGCGGGGGTCCACTGGGTGGGGCCACCTGCCCCGGGGGCCACATGGGCTGTAGGGGGTGCGCCTTGGCCTACATGGGCCAAGGGCACCAGCCCCAAGAGGCCCATGCGCCTAGGGTTCAAGTCGGGAAGAGTCCCAAAGGGGGAAGGCACCCCCTAGGTGCCTTGGGGGGGGGAGGGATTCCTCCCTTGGCCGCACCCCCCCTAGGAGATTGGATCTCCTAGGGCCGCCCCCCCTTTGGACTCCCTATATATAGTGGGGGAAGGAGGGCCTCTCCAACACATCTTTGGTGCCTCCCTCTCCCTCTCCAACACATCCTCCTCCTCCATAGTGCTTGGCGAAGCCCTGCCGGAGTACTGCAGCTCCATCACCACCACGCCGTCGTGCTGCTGATGGAGCCATCTTCCTCAACTTCTCCTTTCCCCTTGCTGAATCAATAAGAAGGAGACGTCACGCTGACCGTACGTGTGTTGAACGCGGAGGTGCCGTCCGTTCGGCGTTAGGATCTCCGGTGATTTGGATCACGTCGAGTACGACTTCCTCATCCCCGTTCTTTGAACGCTTCCGCGCGTGATCTACAAAGGTATGTAGATGCAATCCAATCACTCGTTGCTAGATGAACTCCTAGATGGATCTTGGTGAAACCGTAGGAATTTTTTTGATTTTCTGCAACGTTCCCCAACAACTTCTCCCATGTCCCAAAGAACAAAAGCAACTACTCACAAATCATATTCATGTTCAAGGTCAGAGGGATATTAAATAGCATAATGGATCTGGAAAAAAAATCTTCCACCAAATAAACCAACTAGCATCAACTACAAGATGTAATCAACACTACTAGTCACCTACAGGTACCAATCTGAGGTTTTGATACAAAGATTGCAAACAAGAGATGAGCTAGGGTTTGAGATGAGATGGTGTTGGTGAAGAAGTTGATGAAGATTGATCCTCCCACGAAGAGAGGGTTGTTGGTGATGACGATGGCTTCGATTTCCCCCTCCCGGAGGGAAGTATCCCCGGCGGGATCACTCCGCTGGAGAGAAAAAGTGCTCCTGCCCAAGTTCTACCTCGAGATGGTGGCGCTCCATCCTGAAAGTCCTTTCCTTATTTTTTTAGGGCAAATGGGCTTATATACCAGAAGACGGGCACCAGAGGCTAGCCAGGGCCCCACTACCCACCAGGGCGCGCCAAGGGGGTGGGCGCACCCTGGTGCCTAGTGGGCACCTGGGTGGCCCCCTCTGGTACTTTTTTTCTCCAATAATTTTTATTTATTCCAAAATAAATCCTCGTGAAATTTCAGCTCATTTGGAGATGTGTAGAATAGGTATCTCTGAAGTAGCTTTTTCAGGTCCAGAATTCCAGCTGCTGGCAATCTCCCTCTTCATGTGTTATTAAGAGAGAAAAGGCATTAGAATTGCTCCATAAAGTGTTATAATGATTAAAAACACTATAAATAACAGTAGGAAAACATGATGCAAAATGGATGTATCAACTCCCCAAGGTTAGACCAGGCTTGTCCTCAAGCGAAAGCCGATATCGATAATCATGTCCACATGTTTAGACAGAGAGAGGTGTCGGTAAAAACAAAATACGAACATAGTAGAATCGTGATCATTATTATAATAGCAATAAACTTTCTTCGCGATCCACCGATCGAGTACCAAACGTACGACACCTCCGAGTTTTGCACACGTTCAGCTCGGTGATGTCCCTCGCCTTCTTGATCCAACAAGATGTCGAGGTAGTAGATGAGTTCCGTCAGCACAATGGCGTGGTGACACTGACGGTGAAGTGATCTCCGCAGGGCTTTGCCTAAGCACTACGAAATTATGGCCAGAGGCGTAAATTGTGGAGGGGGCGCCGCACACGGCTAAGATAAGGTCTGGGGTGTGCTAGGCGCCCCCTCCCACATATATATAGGTGGGGGGGAGGAGGGAGCAGCCAGGGGGCGCCCCAAGTAGGATCCGAATCCTACTTGGTGTTTCCCCAAGTGGCGCCCCCTGCCTTTTTTTCACCGGAAAAGAAAGGGAAGGGGAAGAGAGAAAGGAGGGGGGGGGCGAACCCCCTTTTTCCTTCACCCAATCGGCCTCCTGCCATGGGGGGGTGCTCCACCCCTTGTGGGCTGGTGTGCTCCCCTCTCATGGCCCATATGGCCCATATCTTCCCCCCGGGGGTTCCGGTAACCTCTCTAGTACTCTGATAAATACCCGATACACGCTGGAACACTTCCGGTGTCTGAATACCATCGTCCTATATATATCAATCTTTACCTCTCGGCCATTTCGAGACTCCTTGTCATGTCAGTGATCACATCCAGGACTCCGAACAACATTCGATCACCAAATCACATAACTCATATAATATTATATCGTCAACGTTCGAGAGCTACGTAGACATGACCGAGACACCTCTCCGGTCAATAACCAATAGCGGAACCTGGATGTTCATATTGGCTCCCACATATTCTATGAAGATCTTTTTCGGTCGAACCGTTATGACAACATACGTTATTCCCTTTGTCTATCGGCGTGTTACTTGCCCAAGATTCGATCGTCGGTATCTTCATACCCAGTTTAATCTCGTTACCGGCAAGTCTCTTTACTCGTTCTATAATACATCATCCTGCAACTAACTCATTAGTCACTTTGCTTGCAAGGCTTCTTATGATGTGTATTACCGAGAGGGCCTAGAGATACCTCTCCGATACTCGGAGTGACAAATCCTAATCTCGATCTATGCCAACCCAATAAACACCTTTGGAAATACCTGTAGAGCATATTTATGATCACCTAGTTATGTTGTGATGTTTGATAGCACACAAGGTATTCCTCAGGTATTCGGGAGTTGCATAATCTCATAGTCGAAGGAATATGTATTTAACATCAAGAAAGCGATAGCAATAAACTGAACAATCAATATGCTAAGCTAACCGATGTGTCTTGTCCATCACATCATTCTCCTAATGATGTGATCTCATTCATCAAATGACAACACATGTCTATGGTTAGGAAACTTAACCATCTTTGATTAAGGAGCTAGTCTAGTAGAGGCTTACTAGGGACACAGTGTTTTGTCTATGTATCCACACATGTATCAAGTTTCTGGTTAATATAATTCTAGCATGAATAATAAACATTTATCATGAAATAAGGAAATAAAAAATAAAAACTTTATTATTGCCTCTAGAGCACATTTCCTCCAGTCTCCCACTTGCACTAGAGTCAATAATCTAGTTCACATCGCCATGTGACTTAACACCAATAGTTCACATCGTCATGTGATTAACACCCATAGTTCACATCACCTTGTGACCAACACCCAAAGGGTTTACTAGAGTCAATAATCTAGTTCACATCGCCATGTGATTAATAGCGAAAGAGTACTAAGGTGTGATCATGTTTTGCTTGCGAGAGAAGTTTAGTAAATGGGTCTGCCACATTCAGATCCGTATGTATTTTGCAAATTTCTATGTCTACAATGCTCTGCATGGAGCTACTCTAGCTAATTGCTCCCACTTTCAATACGTATCTAGATTGAGACTTGGAGTCATTTAGATCAGTGTAAAAGCTTGCATCGACGTAACTTCTTTACGATGAACTCTTTATCACCTCCATAGCCGAGAAAAATTTCCTTAGTCCTCTTTAAGTTAACTAATTATAATTTTTACCGCTGTCCAGTGATCTACTCCTAGATCACTATTGTACCCCCTTGCCAAACTCATGGCAAGGTACACAACAGGTTTGGTACACAGCATGGCATACTTTATAGAACGTATGGCCGAGGCATAGGGTGACGAGGACATGTACCTAGGGTAGGGTCTTAGGCCTGACCTAGACACCCTACCCAAGGACACTGACCTACAGTCAAAGACATTAAAGGACTAACATAAAGTACTGACTGGAATCACCCTGAAGTGCAATCCACTGGAAAGAAGACTCCACTTGGATACCCCAATTCCACTCGACCACAACATAGTCACTCGACCATATGGAGAACCACTCGGAGTACAGAAGATCTAAATTCACCCCAGGATGGCAACAGCCAGGCGTTCACTCTGTAGTCTTAAAGATCATTTATGGTTGGCATTACTAGTAACGCCCCATCTTAATTCACATTGAACCCTGTGTAACGGAGGTCTGAGAGGGTCCTGGCGCACTCTATATAAGCTACCCTCCTCCTCTGGCACAAGGGTTCACACCCCTTGTAACATTCACGCATATCCAATCGACACAGCCTCAGGGCACCGAGACATAGGGCTTTTACCTCCTCCGAGAGGGGCCTGAACTCGTAAAACTTGCGCGTACAACCTCACCGTAGCCAGGACCTTTTCTCCTCCTACGTACCCCCTATTCTTACTGCCAAACTTACTCCCACGACATAGGGAATGGATTTCATTCTCTCTTTATCTTCTGCCGTGGTCGGGTTTTGAGTCTTTACTCAACTTCACACCTTACAATACAGGCAAGAACTCCTTCTTTGACTGATCCATTTTGAACTACTTCAAAATCTTGTCAAGGTATGTACTCATTGAAAGTCTTATCAAGCGTCTTGATCTATCTCTATAAATCTTGATGCCCAATATGTAAGCAGCTTCACTGAGGTCTTTCATTGAAAAATTCTTATTCAAGTATCCTTTTATGCTATCTAGAAATTCTATATCATTTCCAATCAACAATATGTCATCCACATATAATATCAGAAATTCTACAGAGCTCCCACTCACTTTCTTGTAAATACATGCTTGACCGTAAGTCTGTATAAAACCATTTGCTTTGATCACCTCATCAAAGCGTATATTCCAACTCCAAGATGCTTGCACGAGTCCATAGATGGATCGCTGGAGCTTGCACACCTTGTTAGCACCTTTAGGATCGAGAAAACCTTCTGATTGCATCATATACAACTCTTCTTAGAGATATCCATTTAAGGAATGCAGTTTCGACATCCATTTGCTAGATTTTAAAAAATGTGGCAATTGCTAACATGATTCGGATGGACTTAAGCATCGCTACGATTGAGAAAGTCTTATCGTAGTCAATCCCTTGAACTTGTCGAAAACCTTTTGCGACAAGTCGAGATTTGTAGACAGTAGCATTACCATCAGCATCAGTCTTCTTCTTGAAAATCCATTTATTCTCTATGGCTTGCCGATCATCGGGCAAGTCCACCAAAGTCCACACTCTGTTCTCATACATGGATCCTATCTAAGATTTCATGGCCTCAAGCCATTTGTCAGAATCTGGGCTCATCATAGCTTCTTCATAGTTCGTAGGTTTGCCTTGGTCTAGTAACATGACTTCCAAGACAGGATTACCGTACCACTCTGGTGCAGATCATGCTCTGGTCGACCCAAGAAATTCAGTAGCAACTTGATCTAAAGTTTCATGATCATTATCATTAGCTTCCTCTCTAGTTGGTGTAGGCATCACGGAACGGTTTTCTCTGATGTGCTACTTTCCAATTCGAGAGGAGGTACATTTACCTCATCAAGTTCTTCCTCCCACTCACTTGTTTCAAGAGAAACTCCTTCTCTAGTAAGGATCCATTCTTGGCAACAAAGATCTTGCCTTCGGATATGTGGTATAAGGTGTACCCATTTGTTTCCTTAGGGTATCCTATGAAGACGCACTTCTCCGATTTTGATTCGAGCTTATCAGGCTGAAACTTTATTTTCTTGTTAGGACGATTCTCCACTTCACTCCGAAATTCTTTAAACATTTCAAACGTTTCATACTTATGTTTCATCAAGAAGATATACCCATATCTACTTAAATCATCACCGAAGGTGAGAAAATAACGATACCCACCATGTGCTTCAACACTCATCGGACCGCATACATTGGTATGTATTATTTCCAATAAGTCATTAGCTCGCTCCATTGTTCCGGAGAATGGAGTCTTAGTCATCTTGCCCATGAGGCATGGTTCACAAGTATCAAATGATTCATAATCAAGTGATTCCAAAAATCCATCTGCATGGAGTTTCTTCATCGCTTTATACCAATATGACCTAAACGGTAGTGCCACAAGTATGTTGCACTATCATTATCAACTTTGCATCTTTTGACATCAATATTATGAATATGTGTATCACTACGATCGAGAATCAATAAACCATTCACGTTGGGTGTATGACCATAGAAGGTATTATTCATGTAAAGAGAACAAAAATTATTCTCTAACTTAAATGAATAACTGTATTGCAATAAACATGATCTAATCATATTCATGCTTAATGCAAACACCAAATAACATTTATTTAGGTTCAACACTAATCCCGAAGGTAGAGGGAGTGTGCGATGGTGATCGTATCAACCTTGGAATAACTTCCAACACACATCGTCACCTCGCCCTTAACTAGTCCCTGTTTATTTTGCAACTCCTGTTTCGAGTTACTAATCTTAGCAACTGAACCGGTATCAAATACTCAGGGGTTACTATGAACACTAGTAAGGTACACATCAATAACATGTATATCAAATATACCTTTGTTCACTTTGCCTTCCTTCTTATCCGCCAAGTATTTGGGGTAGTTCCGCTTCTAGTGATCATTCCCTTTGAAGTAGAAGCACTCAGTTTCAGGCTTAGGTCCAGCTTTGGGCTTCTTCATGGGAGTGACAACTTGCTTGTCAATCTTCTTGAAGTTCCCTTTCTTTCCCTTGTCTTGAAACTAGTGGTCTTGTTAACCATCAACACTTGATGCTCTTTCTTGATTTCTACCTTCGCCGATTTCAGCATCGTGAAAAGCTCGGGAATCGTTTTCGTCATCCCTTGCATATTATAGGTCATCATGAAGTTCTAGTAGCTTGGTGATAGTGACTAGAGAACTCTGTCAATCACTATCTTATCTGGAAGATTAACTCCCACTTGATTCAAGCGATTGTAGTACCCAGACATTCGGAGCACATGCTCACTAGCTGAGCTATTCTCCTCCATCTTGTAGGCAAAGTACTTGTCAGAGGTCTCATACCTCTCGACATGGGCATGAGTCTGAAATACCAATTTCAGCTTTTGGAACATCTCATATGCTTTGTGGCGTTCAAAACATTTTTGAAGTCCTGGTTCTAAGCCGTAAAGCATGGTTCACTAAACTATCAAGTAGTCATCATATCGAGCTTGCCAAACGTTCATAACGTCTGCATCTGCTCCTGCAATAGGTCTGTCACATAGTGGTGCATTAAGGACATAATTTGTCGGTGTACAGAAGTAGGGGCTCTACTTTGTACCCCTTTACCTGTGCATGGACAGTCAGAGCCGCGCCCGCGGCCACACTTAGCAGGGCAGAGGAGGGAGGCCGAAGCCACAAGACAATCAAGCAACGCGAAGACCAGAAACACAAAGAGCAAGAGGGCGAGGTGGACTCCCCCGGCAAGACCCTTGCCGGGGCAGCCTCCGCAGCCCCGGCAAGAGCCTTGCTGGGGCAACTTGCCCAACACCAGTGGAGCGCGCCACCCTTGAGCCCGAGGTTTCCAACATCATCGACCACATTGGAACCGAGGCTCGGGAGGCACCTCCATGGTGGCATGCAGATCTTTGTGAAGATCACAAACATGCAAAGTCAGATGAAGACCAGAAGACGAGACCTCCGGCAACATCCTTGCCGGGGACGACCGCGACCGCCGTGCCGCGGCAAGACCCTTGCCGGGGCCCCGGCAAGACCCTTGCCGAGGACCTCAGCGGGGCCGCGGCTAGGCCCGTGACGCCAAGGCTCCACCGCCGTTCCCATGCAGCTGCCAGCCCGGCCAGTCAGGTGAGCACCTGTGTGGCGACGTGTGGCCCCGAGGCCAACTCAGCAAGCACCTGCATGGTGGCATGCAGATCTTCGTGAAGATGCTGCCACCGCACCACCTCAGCAGCCAGCCAGCCTACATGGCGCCACATGCCTCGCTGGCCAGGGTGCGTGTCAAGACAAGGCGAGGCGGCGACGGATGGGACGAGCCTTGTTTACGTCCCTGATAAAGCGAGGGGACACCTAAGGAACGCACTTAATGCGTCTTGTCCCGTAATGACAGGCGATAAGCTTGTACACTGTACCCTTTCCACCTCCTGTGTGCCACTGTGGTGCCTCGTTCGACTATAAAAGGAGGCCCGAGGCATACTGGAGAGGGATTTGGCTCCTCGAGCAAGTCATGCACCATAGCTAGCTTAAGAACTTTCAGATATACACCAAAGCAGGACTAGGGTACTACGCGATCCTCGCGGCCCGAACCTGGGTAAACGACCCTTGTGCTAGCTCTTAGACCCGCTCTTTCCACAACCTCGCGCTCGCCAACCGTAGTAGGGATTTCGTTGATCCCATAGGTGTCGTTTCCACTGACATCTTTGGCGCGCCAGGTAGGGACCGCAGCTATGGAAATCCAGTCTGGTAGCTAGTCTAGCAGTTCTTCGTCGCCATGGCTCCCAAGAGGAAGGCGACAACGGCGATCGGTTCATCCGGAGCCGGACTGCCCGTATCGGTGCGGGAAAGTAGCGGGGTGGTCGCGCACAGAACCCGAGGCGCGGCCTGCGAACACCCACATCGCTCTGGCAGTCAAAGCCTGGCGAGCGGCATCGTTCATGCGCACGACGACGAGCCGCACGTCACCAAATCCAGAGAAGGAGTTGGGCCCCCCATAGGCGGCGCGGGGCCCTCCAGGGGCAGCGCCATGCCACCCACCAGCGGCATGGTGACCTCCAAGATGCCTGCGCCGGCGCCCACAATGCGCTCTTCCCAAGTCGTGCGCGATGAGCAGCGTCACCGCGCTGGTGACCCCGGGCGCCGACCTGGGAAGAGTCCTGTGCACCCTTCGCAGGACGAAGGAGGTCATCATGCACGCCGAAGTACTGGCGAAAATGGAGTACAGCCGCAAGGCCATGATAGAGCTCCTTCTAACATGGTTAGATTTCGAAGCGCGTCATGGTCCATGCAGCTTTCGCCACCACCCACGCCAGCAGAAGCTTTGGCGCGCGCGCAACTGCTCCTTGACTTTCCACCTGCTGCGGAGAAGCTCGACGAGTGGAGAGCCACCGTCTGGAGCCTTGTCGGTATTGCCAACAAAGATGAGCTGTGACCGGCGGGGCTCATAGGCCGACGCTCCATCGAGCCACCGCATTCCAGCGGAGGAAGGGCCGGAGGTGATGCCGCCATGGTGCACTATCCTCCCCCATGCAAGTTACCGCGGGTGTCGATCTGTCATGATGACGCTTGTGATAACATTTCCATAGCATCGTCCGATCCACGGACCCATCGCGATCAGCGCCAAGTTCTTCGGGAGCGAGCCCTTGAAGACGCTCGAACCACCATCGAGAGCCGACGTGATGCGCGTGATACGTCTCCAACGTATCTATAATTTTTTATTGCTCCATGCTATATTATCTACTGTTTTGGACTATATTGGGCTTTATTTTCCACTTTTATATTATTTTTGGTACTAACCTATTAACCGGAGGCCCAGCCCAGAATTGCTGTTTTTTTGCCTATTTTAGTGTTCCGGAGAAACAGAATATCAAACGGAGTCCAAACGGAATGAAACCTTCGGGAACGTGATTTTCTCATCAGATAAGACCCAGGAGACTTGGACCCTCTGTCAAGAAAGCCATGAGGCGGTCACGAGGGTGGAGGGCGCGCCCCCTGCCTCGTGGGCCCCTCGAAGCTCCACCGACGTACTCCTTCCTCCTATATATACCTACGTACCCCCAAACAATCAGATACGGAGCCAAAAACCTAATTCCATCGCCGCAACTTTCTGTATCCACGAGATCCCATCTTGGGGCCTGTTCCGGAGCTCCACCGGAGAGGGCCATCATCACGGAGGGTGTCAGAGTAAATAGCCATGGGTAGCCTAGCCGGTTCCCCCTGGCCCTTCTGAAAAAAGTTACGAGCCCGCCCGGCTCTCAAGAATCCAAGACATGGGGCCGCCTTCCCCTAGCTAGCTGCAGCCCAGGCCGGCTTTCGGAAGGCGGTCCGACTTTAGCCCTCATGAGAAGGCCGACTCCAAGAAGCCGGCCATGAGAAGGCTGACTCCGAGAAGCCGGCTCCCCATAAAGCGGTCAAGACCATACCCACAAAGTTTGCACCCACCTAACGGCGGTGCGACGGGGCGTGGCTACAGTAAAGCCTGCCACCCCCGGATCCCGGAGCACGCCTGGCACAGCGCGCCGTACGGGGTAGGCGTGACCCGTCCGGCGCAGCACTGTTGCCATGCTGACTCTGGCATCACCCATGACGGGCCGCCAGCTTGGCCCATCGACGGTGGGCCCCTTCGAGCAGAGAGACGCCCGAAGGCGGCCACGCCTCCAACTAGTCGGCCCAAGACAGAGCCGGCTCCCCGCAGCCGGCTTGCCGCCTCCCTCGAGGAAGACGCCCCATTAAGGAGACAAGACGCGGTAAGGCTACAGCGATCGCCCGACAGGCAGCGGTACTGTAGCCGCGCTTACCACGATGAAGCTCACGTCAACAAGATAAAGCCACAGTGACCAGCCGCCAACCAGGCCCTGGGCAGTGGGGCCTGCCTGTTGACCAAGGAGCGGGCAGCTGGCGGGACCCACCAGTCGGCGGGCCCCAGCAGCCGGCGCAGAAGCCGGCGAGCACAGTCACAGACGGCTGGGCCCGCGCCCAGCCGGATTACCATTGTACCCCCGAGGGGTAGGCCTATATAAACCCCCCAGAGCACCCATGCAAAGGGTTGGACCCCCTGCTAGTTCTAGACACCACGCAAGGAGAAGAAGCAGGCTAGCCGTGCCCTTTCTTCCTCCTCCCCCCAAAAACAGCTCAAGGAGCGTTGTGTAGCTACTTGATTCATCAAGTGAGCATGCGGAGACCCCGCAGAGCAGCAGTAGGGGTGTTATCTCCTCGGAGAGCCCCGAAGCTGGGTAAGATCCGCCGGCGTGCATGTCTTCGCCTCATCCCGCTTCCAGGCACTTTCGATGTCTTACTGGTTCCCACAAAGATAAGCCACCCGTTGGCATATGTCGCACCCACCACCCGACATTTGGCGCCCACCGTGGGGCCAGGCGCACCGTCGACCGGAGACCTGTTCTGGACGGGAACCCTCTTCCTCCCCAGCGAGCGTAGCCAGCCCGGCACGCCCGACGGCGCTTGCCACAACGCGCTGCAAGGCGTCACCAGCATCTGCGCGGCAAGCGGCCTTGCCGATCTCCCCGACGAGACCTTCGTCTCCGACAAGCTCGCCTCCGATGCGGGCACTGACCGCCTCGCCAACCTTCTCGGCCAGCTCCATGTCTCCAGCGAGCCCGCTGCGGACCTGGAGTCGGTTGGCTCCACCGACCCGATGCCTGTCGACTCCGACACGGCCTCCTACGACACCTTCCCCACCAACGTCGCGATCTACAACGACCCGCTTCCTCGAGCCGACGGCTGCGATGCTGTCACCGCCGAGGTGATGGTCGTCGGCCACGGCGGCCTGGCCGACGAGAGCGCCCACGACGCCTCGCGCGCGGCGGCCCACGACTTGTCCGCTCCTCTCCCGGCTGACGCCGACGATGAAGCACTGGAAGCACGCCGCCTCGCCCTCCTCGTAGAGGGCCGGAGGCCGGCCTCCGTAAGACGCCTCACTGAGGCCTACCAGCGCGAAGCTGACCGCACCGCCTTCGGCACGCCGGCCCCGGGTGGGCCAAGCCGGGCCGGCCTTGTCAAGCAACGCGGCGCCGTCATCACCGACACGCTGGGAGTCGACCGCCCGGTCTATGCCACTCCGCTCGAGAACTTGCGTGCCGCCCAGGCGGCCGTAGACGAGCTGGACAGCCTGGAGGCCGAAGACCTTCCCCACATGACCCGGCGCTTCCAGCAATTGATTGACGCCGCCGCGCAGCGGCACGAAGCCGACGCTCGCGCGGAAAGCCTTCCCCCGCGCCGAGAACACGGCGCGACGTCCCAGACGCCGACTACGAGCAATACCCGCGCGCGACGCGAGAAGGAGCCGGCTACCAGCCGCAGCCGGACCCGGATCTCCATCGAGCGGGACGCGGACGGTCATCCCCGAGCCATGGAATGGCGGGGCGACCCGCCTCCGCCTCTGCCCCGTGGAGAAAGATATCCCGCCTCGACGCCAGTGGCGCACCCGACTCTCAGCGGCCAGCTGGGCCGCCGCGAAGGAATCGGCAAGAACGACGCCCGCCATCGGATCGACCGCCTGGCGCGATCCCTGGCGTTGGAAGAAGAAGACGATGTCGGCCCGCCTTGTTTTGGCCCCCGCATCCGCGACGAGCCCTTTCCCAAAGGGTTCTCGCTCCCAAGAGACACGCCCAAGTACAACGGCTCCGTGAAGCCGGAAGATTGGTTGATCGACTACTCCACCGCAGTTAGCATAGCCAACGGCAACCGGCGCGTCGCCGTGAAGTACGTGCCCCTCATGCTGCAGGGCACGGCGCGGACCTGGCTCAACAGCCTCAAGCCGCATAGCATCAACAGCTGGCTAGACTTCACAGAAGCCTTCATTCGCAACTTCACCAGCACCTACAAGCGGGCTCCTAAGCCCAGAAAGCTTTCCTTGTGCGTACAAGGCCCCGCCGAGTCCACTCGCAATTACCTCACGCGTTGGGCCGAGCTCCGCAACTCCTGTGAAGGGGTGCATGAGGTACAAGCCATAGAATACTTCACAGCCGGATGCCGAGAAGGCACCCTCCTCAAGCACAAGCTCCTCTGCGACGAGCCGGCTACCCTCGATGAGCTTCTGGACATAGCGGACAAGTACGCCACCGCCGACTCCTCGATGAAGACCGAGCTTCGGGTAGACGCGTTCGGAAAGGTACTCAACCCGGCGCCCAAGACGCCGGCTGGGGATTCCGGCCGACACCCCAACTCGAACGACAACAAGCGCAAGGGCCCCGCGTCGCCTCCCGCCAGTCGGCAGGTGGCCACAGTTGAAGATGCACCGCCTGAAGAACGACCGGTGCCCAAGAAGCCCAAGGGCGGCAGGCCGGCTTGGCAGCCCGCCTTCTTCTACGAGCAAACCCTCGACGCCCCTTGCAAGTTCCACAGCGGCGCGAAGCCGTCCAACCACACGACCCGGAAGTGCAACTGGCTCACCCGAATCTCTAAGGGCGAGGGGCTCTTGCCACCTCCGCCTGCCGGCCCGCCGCCTCCGCCTCCGCCGCCTCCGGCCGCTCGGCCCGCAGTCGGAGCCGTGCATGACGAGTTCCCTGATGAGCAAGCAACCTACATCGTCTTTACAAGCCAGCCCAAAGACCGGCGCAGCAAATGCCAAGAGCGCCAGGAAGTTGGCGTGGTCACTGCCAACCCCGCTGGACACATGCATTGGTCAGAAAAGCCCATCAGCTGGAGCCGGGCCGACCATCCGGAGGTGATGCCGTCTCCCGGCTCTTATGCTTTGGTCCTGGAAGCCACCCTTGCAACGGACAGACGCGCCGCCCGCTTCTCCCGTGTGTTGATAGATGGCGGGAGCAGCATCAACATCCTGTATCGTGACACCCTGGAGAAGTTGAACGTCAAGACAAAACAGCTCACGCCCACTCGGACAGTGTTCCACGGCATCGTACCCGGCCTGTCCTGCGCCCCCATTGGCAAAATCAAGATTGATGTACTTTTTGGGGACAAGGAGCATTTCCGCCGGGAAGCGATCTGGTTTGAAGTGGTGGACCTGGAGAGCCCTTACCATGCATTACTGGGCCGACCTGCCTTGGCCAAATTCATGGCGGTTCCCCACTATGCATACCTCAAGATGAAGATACCAAGCACCAAAGGCGTCCTCACCGTAGCCGGTGACTACAAGAAGTCCTCCGAGTGCGCAGCGGCCAGCAGCCAGCTGGCCGAGTCCCTTGTGATTGCCAAAGAGAAGAAGATGCTGGACCGAGTCGTGGCCATAGCCGGCAAGCAGTCGGCCGTGTCCCCCGACCCCAAGGAGCATGATGCTCAAGGATCTTTCCAGCCGGCCAAGGAGACGAAGAAGATATCTCTTGACCCCGAGCATCCAGAGAGGTTTGCCGTCATCGGGGCAAACCTGAACAGCAAATAGGAAGGTGAGCTCGCCGATTTTCTCCGTGAGAATCGGGACATCTTCGCATGGTCCCCCAAGGACATGCCGGGTGTTCCGAGGAAATTCGCCGAGCACAAACTACATGTTCGAGAAGACGCGAAGCCAGTCAGACAACCCCTCCGCCGACTATCGGAGGAGAAACGCAGGATTGTAGGGGAGGAGATAGCCCGGCTCTTGGCGGCCGGATTCATCATGGAAGTTTTCTTTCCAGAGTGGCTCGCCAACCCGGTCCTTGTGCTAAAGAAGAATAACAAGTGGCGCATGTGTATAGACTACACAAGTCTCAACAAGGCTTGCCCCAAAGATCCCTTCGCCCTGCCAAGGATAGACCAAGTGATAGACTCCACAGCCGGATGCGAGCTGTTGAGTTTTTTGGATGCTTACTCCGGATACCATCAGATAAAGCTGGATCCGGACGACCGCCTGAACACCACCTTCATCACGCCGTTCAGAGCCTTCTGCTACCTGACTATGACATTCGGCTTGAGAAATGCCGGTGCCACCTTTCAGCGTTGCATGCAGAAGTGCCTCCTCAAGCAGCTCGGCAGGAATGCTCACGTTTACGTGGACGACATCATGGCGAAGACGGAGAAGCGCGGCACCTTGTTGGGAGACCTCAAGGAAACATTTGAGAACTTACGCCGGTTCCAAATCAAGCTCAACCCCGAGAAATGCGTGTTCGGAGTGCCAGCCGGCCAGCTCCTAGGCTTCCTGGTCTCCGAACGCGGCATCGAATGCAACCCGGTGAAGATCAAGGCCATCGAGAGAATGGCGATCCCCACCAAGCTTCGAGACATCCAGAAGTTCACCGGGTGCTTGGCCTCCTTGAACCGCTTCATGAGCCGGCTCGGAGAGAAAGCTCTCCCTCTCTACCGCCTCATGAAGAAGAGTACTCACTTCAAGTGGAACGACCAGGCCGACCAAGCTTTTCACGAGCTGAAGAAGATGCTGGCCACGCCGCCTGTCCTCGCGGCGCCGACTGAGAAAGAGCCCATGCTCCTTTACATCGTTGCAACCAACCGGGTGGTCAGCACCGTCATCGTAGTCCAGCGCCCGGAAGAAGGCCGAGCCCAGCCGGTCCAGAGGCCGGTGTATTATTTGAGCGAGGTGCTGTCCGCCTCAAAGCAGAACTATCCGCACTACCAGAAGATGTGTTACGGCGTGTACTTCACCGCCAAGAAGCTGAAGCCCTACTTTCAAGAGCATCCCGTCACGGTCGTATGCACTGCCCCGCTAGCCGAGATCATAGGCAGCCGGGATGCATCCGGCCGGGTGGCGAAATGGGCCATCGAGCTGGCCCCCTACACGATCTTCTACCAGCCCCGCACTGCCATCAAGTCCCAAGCACTGGCCGACTTCCTCGTCGACTGGGCCGAGACCCAGTACCTGCCGCCGGCTCCCGACTCCACCCATTGGCGCATGCACTTCGACGGGTCCAAGATGCGCACCGGCTTGGGAGCCGGCATCGTTCTTACCTCTCCCAAAGGCGACAAGCTCAGATACACGCTACAGATCCACTTTGCCGCCTCCAACAATGTGGCCGAGTACGAGGCGCTCATACATGGGCTCCGGCTTGCCAAAGAACTTGGCATTCGCCGGATCCTATGTTATGGCGACTCGGACCTGGTAGTCCAGCAATCATCCGGCGACTGGGACGCCAAGGACGCGAATATGGCGAGCTACCGTTTCCTGGTCCAACAACTCAGTGGATACTTTGAAGGATGCGAGTTCCTCCATGTACCACGAGCCGACAACGAGCCAGCCGATGCCCTGGCTCGAATAGGCTCCACTCGGCAAGCAATTCCAACTGGCGTCGCTCTACAACGCCTCCTCAAGCCGTCTATCAAGCTGTCTCCGGAATCCGATTCCATCTTCGTGTCGCCCGACCCCGGTGCGGCCGGGTCCGGCTCGAAGAATCAAGTAGCCGACCCCAAGCCCCCCGTAGCCGGCCCCGCGGCTTCGGCAGCTGGCTCGGGGACTTTGGCAGCCGGCTCGGGGACTTCGGCAGCCGGCTCGAGGACTTCGGCAGCCGGCTCGAGGACTGCCACGACCGGCTCAGGGACTGCGGTAGCCGGCCCGGGGACTGCACCAGCACCACAGCTGGCGGCCGACTCCAACACCTCACCGCCCAGCCCGCCCACCCTGGTGGCAGTAGCCACTTTGGCAGTAGAAGAAGTCGCGGCTCCATCATGGGCTCAGTCCATCCTCAACTTCCTAGTAAACCAAGACCTGCCGGCTGACGAAACAGAAGCAAGACAAGTCCAGCGTCGAGCCGGAGCGTACACAATCGTCAACAGAGAACTACTCAAGCGCAGCGTCACTAGAATCCTCCAACGGTGCGTCGAGCAAGAGAAGGGCATTGCAATCCTCATAGACATTCACCAAGGAGAATGCGGCCACCATGCGGCCTCAAGATCACTTGTTGCCAAAGCCTTCCGCCATGGTTTCTTCTGGCCGACTGTTTGGATGACGCCAAAGAATTAGTCAAGCATTGCAAGGGATGCCAGCTCTTCAGCTCCAAGCAACACATGCCGGCTTCGGCACTCAAGACCATTCCCCTCACTTGGCCCTTTGCCGTTTGGGGACTGGACATGGTGGGCCCATTCAAGACGGCGCGCGGCGGCATGACGCATTTGCTCGTCGCCGTGGACAAATTCACCAAGTGGGTTGAGGCAAAGCCGATCAAGAAGCTGAATGGGCCGACTGCCGTGACGTTCATCGCGGACATAACAACTCGGTACGGCGTGCCGCACAGCATCATCACCGACAATGGCACGAATTTCACCAAAGGAGCCTTGGCACGTTTCTGCGCAGCCCAAGGTATCTGGCTGGACTTAGCATCTGTCTCCCACCCGCAGTCAAACGGCCAGGTCGAGCGAGCCAACGGCCTCATCCTCTCCGGCATCAAGCCCCGACTGGTTGTACCTCTGGAGCGCTCAGCCGGCTGTTGGCTCGATGAGCTGCCGGCTGTCCTCTGGAGTCTGCGCACTACACCAAACAAGTCAACCGGCTTCACCCCCTTCTTCCTTGTGTATGGTGCCGAGGCGGTCATCCCAACTGACATCAAATTCGACTCGCCTCGAGTAACCATGTACACGGAAGCGGAGGCCAAGGAAGCACGAGAAGACGGCGTCGACTTGCTGGAAGAAAGCCGGCTGTTAGCCCTCAGCCGGTCTGCAATCTACCAGCAGGGTTTGCGCCGCTACCACAGCCGGAAGGTCAGGCCAAGATCTTTCCAAGAGGGCGACCTTGTGCTCCGGCTGATCCAGCAAACAGCCGGCCAGCACAAGCTCTCAGCCCCTTGGGAAGGCCCTTTCGTCATCAGCAGAGCCCTAGGCAACGACTCCTATTACCTGATCGACGCACAGAAGCCGAAGGCACGCAAGAGAGATGACTCCGGCAAGGAGTCGGAACGACCATGGAACGTCAACCTCCTTCGAAGATTTTACAGTTGAAAGGCAGTATGTATCACGCTAACCTTTGTATTAAGTACAAGACAATAGGCTCCTCGAGAAGGGCTCGGGGACTGCCATCCTTTATTTATGAATGAAAAGTATCATGCTTATGACCTCGTCGTATCATTTACTTATTCCGTCCGGCACCGAGTTCGACTAGTCGGCTCGGGGACTAGCCGACTGGAGTTATGTTAGAAGTCCTACCCGCAGTCAGACAAGTAGTGTGCTGGCTCCCAAGCCTTCTCTTGCCAAAAGTCGCAGTTCGAAGAACCGGCTGTCCGGCTGGCAAGAGTTAAAGGTAGGAACGACAGCCCACACGAAAAACGGCTAGGGACTAACGGACTAATATAACAAAAGCCGGTTTTTCTCACACCACCGACTGGCTACCAGAGTAGCCGGCCGGCCGGTTTCCATTCACTTTACTTTAATCCAAGAAAGCTCAAGTACTTGCCTCCCCAAAGAGGGAAGGCGGCAAAGGAAAAAGCCTAAGGATAAACAAGCATACGCGAATGGAAACCAAACATGCACATGATAATATTTACATAAAAAAGACCTCCAAGAGGCCAGCATTCAACATAGTTTGGATACACCCCAGTGGGTGGAACTGCGAAAACTTAACAAAGATTGTTCAAAGACAACAAAGCACGAAAGATAAAGACGGCAGGTCAAGCTGGCGGAGCGGCCGACAAGCCAGACTGGTTGGCGGAGACGGTCGTGCCGGCTGAAGGAGCGGCCGGCTGACGAACTTCGGCTTGGTCGCCGCCTCCCGCAGAGGGCGCGCTTCCACGTGCCTCGTTGCTGGAGGCACGGTCGGCCTGAGGTCGGCTGGTTGTTCCACCAGCCGGCTCGACGTCTCCGCCGTCCTCGTCTTCGTCTTCTTCACCCTCGTCGCTGGAGGCAATCTCCTCCGCCGAGTCCTCGCCCACCGCCGGGTTCAGCCCGATCCACTCCTCCGGCTGAGCGACACCGTCATCATCGATTTCGGGTGCGAAAACGCTGATGTCAGTGCACTCGGTGATCGTCGAAGCCCGTTGGGTGATAGCCGGCCTCACCGCCTCCAGCTCCGCATCGGCCTCCATCCGCCAAGTGCGCAGCTGGTCCAGGCTCATCCCTGGGTACCAAGCCCGAACGAATTCCAACGCCCGCCCGGCTCCGAGGCGGGCCGCTAACGCTTTCCAAGCCTCAAAGCGACCAACTGCGACCTCCAGCCAGTCGGCAGTTCGGCTTGGAGTGCGGGGGATCGTCTCGCCGGGCCAGAGGGCGGCCAGCACTTGCGCCCCGGCACATTGGAGCCGGTGAAGCATCCGATGAGCCGGCTGCAACCGTGCCTGGACAGCCAGGAGCTGCTCCTCAAGGGTCCGGTTTGCATCCGGCACGATGTCAGCCCCCGCTTGCCGGTGCGCCTCGCGATGGGCCTCAATGCTTTGGGCGGTGAAGGCGGAGTAGCCCGGGAAGTAATCTGCAAGAAACAACAAGCAACAGCTCAAGATAAGTCAAAAGACCCAGGCGGCAAGGGGCAGGAGAAGGGCCGAGGAAGGCAACTTACCGTCGATCAAGTCCTCGATCCGGCCAAAGCCTTCGTCCAGGGCTCGCCGGGTCTCAGACCAGCTCGCCGTCTCCATCTCATACTCCGCCAGCAAGGTGGCTTCACTTTCCCGCACCGCCTGCAGGGCCGCTTTGTGGCTTTCCTCTTGGTCGGCCAGCTTCTTGGCCAGGCGATCCCGTTCCTGGACCAAGGCAGCGCACTCGGCCTCTTTGGTGTAAAGGGCGGCCTTCGCTTCGCCAAGCTCCTTCCTCAAGTCGGCGTTGGCCCCTAAAGACAAAGAAAAAGAAAAATCAATAAGAAAAGAGTCGTCAAGAAAGATCCGACCCGACTGCGCATCAATCGGCCCGAATCTCGGGGACTACACCCAGTGGGTGTGCTGACGCGCCCCCACAGGAGACAGACAAAACCAAGTACTTACTTCGGCTGTCGGCCAGGTCGTCGGTCCGCCGGATCAACTCTTGAGCCTGGGAGTCGAAGGCGGCAACACGAAGGTTGTGGTATTCCTGAAAATTCAGAAAAAAGCAAAGTAAGATAGCCGTCGAGAAAGATCCGACCCAACTGCGCAGTAGTCGGCCCGAATCTCGGGGACTACACCTAGTGGGTGCGCTGACGCGCCCCCATGGAAGAAATCAAGAAAGCAAAGCAGCCAAGAGCGAAGGACTCACCCGGATAGTGGTTCGCGTTGACAAGAACTCTTGGTTGAGCTGTTGCAGCAGGGCGGCTTGAGCTTGTAGCCGGCTCCGGACCCCTTGAACCGCCGCATCCAACTCACCAGTCCCCCCGCTGGGAGTCCACTCGGACACGGCGGTGCTGGCCGCCTCCAGATCTCCCGCCGGCTGGCCTGCGCCCGCGGCTCGGCGCAACTCCGGCGGAGCGACGCCTCCCCCAGCATGCCGGCCCATCGCCAGCTGCACCTCGAGGCCGGCTCTGCTCTCCGGCTTACCTCCGGCCGGCTCCTCTGGCGCCGCTGACGATTGACCGCCTTGGCCCGCTCCGGTTGGCGCCGCAGGCGGCGCTCTCCCCGCCAAGGCCACGAGGTCCTCCTCCCTCTCCAACAGCGGCAGGTCTTGGATGATCTCCTCCGCCAAGGGCAATGGGGTGTCGGGGGCTACGGCTCGGAGAGGAATGGCGAGCAGCGGAGGCTGGCTGCGCGAGCTTTCCGCCTCCGTCTCCGCGGTAGTAGCCTCCCTCTAGGCCTTGGCTACCGCTTCGGCCTGCTCCTTCGCCGCCTGGGCGGCTGCCTTCTCCGCCGCCTCGCGCTCCTCCCGCGCTTCGCGGGCGTTCCGCTCTGTGGCCTCCCTAAGATCGGCATGGGGGTCCACGCGGCGGGAGCTCGAAGACCCTCCAGCCGGCCCCACGACGGAGCCGCCCGGGCCCCGCTCAAGGGGAAGCGGCGCCCTGTCCAGAAAGCGAGGAAAAGTTAAGAAGACATTCGAAGAAAAAGAGAACAATAACGAGAATGCGGCAAGGTAATTGAAGACTTACGCCGAGACCGCCTGGGGCTGTTTCACAGCCTTGCGGAAGCGGGCCGCCTTCGCGGCCGCCTCATCTCGCTTTGTCGCCGCGGCGGAAGGCTTGGACTTCTTCAGCCGACTGCCGAAGAGGCCTAGAGCGGCCCGGCGCTTCTGCGCGCCGCCGGCAGCCGGCGCGACAGACGAGCCCGCGCCCTGTTGGTCGGCCGCTGGCTGGCGATGCGGAGCGACTTCGGCTTCGAAGTCGTCCGGCCAGTCCTCGAAGCTCGTGGTGAACCTTGAGCCTCCGGGCTCGGCACTGTCCCCCACGACGGCGTCTTCCATGGCGGCCGCCCCCAAGTCCGGGTCGTCAATGTCATCCACCGTGCGGTCGGGGGCATACTGGCGTTCAATCCCTGCCACCCCGGCCGGCGGCGCAAGAAGAGGGTTCTGCTCAAATAACCGACTGGTCAGAAGCCGGCCGTCACGAAGCCGGCTAACGACAAAAAAGAAGATAAAGAGAGAAACTTACCACGGGTGGAGGATTGGCGCGAGAATACGGCGCCTTGCCGTATTGCCAGTCCCCGCCGAGCTTGCAGTTGGCAATATAATTAACCATGAGCGCCACCTCCGCGTGGGGCATCTCCCATGTGCTCAGCCGGCTTGGGTCGAAGCGGCCGCTCATATGACACATCATGTGGGGCCGGCTTTGGAGAGGAAGGATCCGGCGCTCCACGAAGGCAGCCACCAGGTCGGCCCCGCGCAAGCCTTCCGACTGAATCAGCACCCGAAGCCGGGAGATGGCGGCGTTCCCAGTCGGAGACAACGACCGGGACCGGAAGCTCCACGAGGGCTGCCTCCCAGCTGGCGGGCCGGCTACGTAAGTCGGCAGGTTGATGTAGTCTTCTTGCTCGGCGACGTTCTTCACATAGAAATAAGATCTCTGCCAGACCTTTACCGACTGGATCAGGGGGATGGGCGGGAACGGATTGTTCTCGCTCGCCCTCCTCATGGCGATGAAGGCTCCGCAGGGGGCGGGCACGCCAGCGACGACTGTGCCGAGCTTGCTCAGAAATCTCCCCAGAGCTCCAGCGTGGGGAGCAGCCCCAAGAAGCCTTCGCAGAGGGAGACGAAGGCCGACAGCAGCATCACCGCATTGGGCGTGAGGTGATGCGGCTGGAGGTTGTAGAAGTCGAGGAAGGAGCGCAGAAACCCGCTCGCCGGGAGGCCGAAGCCGCGCAGGCAGTGCGAGCGGAAGACGACCCGCTCGCCCTCCTCCGGCGCCGGCGAGATCTCCCTCGCGGGCGCCAGGCGGACCTGTACGCGGTCGGCGCCGGGCAGGCGCCGGGTCTGGCGAAGGAACTCCATGTGGTATTCATGGACGTTGGAGCCGTCCCAGGAGCTTGACAACACCATGGGAGCGAGGTGGCGTGGAGACGCGATGGCGCTGAGACGGGAAGCTGCGGCGGCAGCGAAAGGAAGAAGACGAGGGTTAGGAGGGACGGAGCGGGAGGGAGCGTGCGAACCTCCGTCGCTCTCCCTCCTCCCCCAACTTATAGGCTCACGTGGCGGAGCCGAGGAGGCGCGGCGTGGGGAGGCGTGGGGATCGATCGTGCCCACTCCCCGCGTCCCGCGATTATCGAGTCTTAACGGCGAATCAAAACTGCCCCGAGAAGGCGAGCGGCCCCTATGGGCCATGGAAGATCCGCGCCCGGACCAAGACTCGCAAGTGGCGGGCCCGGGCCTGCGGCGGCATCCCGTCGCGCGCGTGCGCTCGCAGGATCCCGCTGCCACGTGGCCGCGGAGGGGGCCCGTGGTCAGCACGCAGGTCCCCCCTCCTTCCGCCTGTAAGACGCAGAGCTCTCTGAAGTCGGCATGCGCCCGCAAGGCCGGCTCTTCAGGATGGGAAGCTGACCAAGCTCCTCGCCCCCCCGATCGCCTCGAAGCTCGATCAGCTTCGGGGACTACTGTCAGAGTAAATAGCCATGGGTAGCCTAGCCAGCTCCCCCTGGCCCTTCTGAAAAAACTTACGAGCCCGCCCGGCTCTCAAGAATCCAAGACATGGGGCCGCCTTCTCCTAGCTGGCTGCAGCCCAGGCCGGCGTTCGGAAGGCGGTCCGACTTTAGCCCTCATGAGAAGGCCGATTCCAAGAAGCCGGCCATGAGAAGGCCGACTCCGAGAAGGCGGCTCCCCATAAAGCGGTCAAGACCGTACCCACAAAGTTTGCACCCACCTAACGGCGGTGCGACGGGGCGTGGATACAGTAAAGCCTGCCACCCCCGGATCCCGGAGCACGCCTGGCACAGCGCGCCGTACGGGGTAGGCGTGACCCGTCCGGCGCAGCACTGTTGCCATGCTGACTCTGGCATCACCCACGACGGGCCGCCAGCTTGGCCCATCGACGGTGGGCCCCTTCGAGCAGAGAGACGCCCGAAGGCGGCCACGCCTCCAACTAGTCGGCCCAAGACAGAGCCGGCTCCCCGCAGCCGGCTTGCCGCCTCCCTCGAGGAAGACGCCCCATTAAGGAGACAAGACGCGGTAAGGCTACAGCGATCACCCGACAGGCGGCGGTACTGTAGCCGCGCTTACCACGATGAAGCTCACATCAACAAGATAAAGCCACAGTGACCAGCCGCCGACCAAGCCCTGGGCAGTGGGGCCTGCCTGTCGACCAAGGAGCGGGCAGCCGGCGGGACCCACCAGTCGGCGGGCCCCAGCAGCCGGCGCAGAAGCCGGCGAGCACAGTCACAGACGGCTGGGCCCCGCGCCCAGCCGGATTACCATTGTACCCCCGGGGGGTAGGCCTATATAAACCCCCCGGAGCACCCATGCAAAGGGTTGGACCCCCTGCTAGTTCTAGACACCACGCAAGGAGAAGAAGCAGGCTAGCCGTGCCCTTTCTTCCTCCTCCCCCCAAAAACAGCTCAAGGAGCGTTGTGTAGCTACTTGATTCATCGAGTGAGCATGAAGAGACCCCGCAGAGCAGTAGTAGGGGTGTTATCTCCTCGGAGAGCCCCGAAGCTGGGTAAGATCCGCCGGCGTGCATGTCTTCGCCTCATCCCGCTTCCAGGCACCGGCGATGTCTTACTAGTTCCCACAAAGATAAGCCACCCATTGGCATATGTCGCACCCACCACCCGACAGAGGGCTTCTACATCATCATAGCCTCTCCGATGAAGTGTGAGTAGTTTACCTCAGACCTTCGGGTCCATAGTTAGTAGCTAGATGGCTTCTTCTCTCCTTTTGGATCTCAATACAATGTTCTCCCCCTCTCTTGTGGAGATCTATTCGATGTAATCTTCTTTTTACGGTGTGTTTGTTGAGACCGATGAATTGTGGGTTTATGATCAAGTCTATCTATGAATAATATTTGAATCTTCTCTGAATTCTTTTATGTATGATTGGTTATCTTTACAAGTCTCTTCGAATTATCAGTTTGGTTTGGCCTACTAGATTGGTTTTTCTTGTAATGGGAGAAGTGCTTAGCTTTGGGTTCAATCTTGCGGTGTCCTTTCCCAGTGACAGAAGGGGTAGCAAGGCACGTATTGTATTGTTGACATCGAGGATAACAAGATGGGGTTTTTATCATATTGCATGAAACTATCCCTCTACATCATGTCATGTTGCTTAAGGCGTTACTCTGTTTTCTTGAACTTAATATTCTAGATGCATGCTGGATAGCGGGCGATGAGTGGAGTAATAGAAGTAGATGCAGGCAGGAGTCGGTCTACTTGTCTCGGACGTGATGCCTATATACATGATCATGCCTAGATATTCTCATAACTATGCTCAATTTTGTCAATTGCTCAACAGTAATTTGTTCACCCACCGTAGAATACTTATGCTCTTGAGAGAAGCCACTAGTGAAATCTATGGCCCCCGGGTCTATTCTCATCATATCAATCTCCATCACTTTATTATTGCTTTGCTTTTATACTTTGCCTTTTACTTTTCACTTTGCATCTCTATACCAAAAATACCAAAAATATTATCTATCATCTCTATCAGATCTCACTCTCGTAAGTGACCATGAAGGGATTGACAACCCCTAATCGCGTTGGTTGCGTTGAGCTATTGTTTTGTGTAGGTACGAGGGACTCGCGCGTAGCCTCCTACTGGATTGATACCTTGGTTCTCAAAAACTGAGGGAAATACTTACGCTACTTTGCTGCATCATCCTCTCCTCTTCGGGAAAATCCAACGCAGTGCTCAAGAGGTAGCAAGAAGAATTTCTGGCACGGTTGCCGGGGAGGCTTATGCAAGGTCAAGTCAAGATTTGGACTCCCGTCAATGAGCCATTTCTGGCGCCGTTGCCGGGAAGTCTGCACAAATGTCAACATACCAAATACCCATCACAATCCCTATCTCTCGCACTATATTATTTGCCATTTGCCTCTCGTTTTCCTCTCCCCCACTTCACCCTTGCCACTTTATTCGCCCTCTCTTTTCCGTTTGTCTTTTTTTCGCTTGCCTTTTGTTTGCTCGTGTGTTGAATTGCTTGTTTGTCGCTATGTCTGAAATTGGGGAAGTTATCGCCGATATGGGCGATAATAATATCATAGAAAATTCTGATGCTCCTGCTGAAAAAACCCTACCTATCATACAAAAAGATTTCGAATCGGTAGTGGTAATATTATTGGAAAAGGAGTTATTCAAGATTTCTTTACTTGTGCCGGTGCTTTGCCCTCTATGGGCGGTTCTATTCTCCATAGAACTAGTAGTCTTGCGAGCGCTATTGCCATGCTTATTGTTGAACTTGAAAGGCAATTTATGCATATGCACCCTTCTTTACAAAGAATTTTCCTAGAATTTTCTAATATCGAGCATTCTTCTGTTAAGCGTGCCGCTACTATCTTTTTGGTTCATGAATTCAGATTTATAATAAAAGAGGCTAAAGAAATCTTTGCACATTATAGAGTGGACGCCGGCCGTCCTCCTATAGAATATATCCTCTTTGATCAAGAAGAAATAATGCGTTTTCAATCTCTTGACTATGTTGCTTTCAATGAAAACCTTAGAAAAAAAGTGCCTACCAATATTTTAATTGATAGAATCTCTGAACTTAATGATGATTTGGCTATTCGAAATAATGAGCTAGGATGCTCTCTTGAGTTTAGGATCACAAGGTTCTGTCAAAAGAATGCTTATAATGATGAATTGGTTGTGCAATACGAAGGGCCGAAAAAGGAACCTATACCTCCTAAAATTGATCTTGGGGACTTTTGTCCTATTAAATTTAGCCCTTTTGATTACTTTTGCTTGCCTCAAAGAAAACTTGCTGCCGAACGTAGAGAATATGAAATGAGTTTCACCGATCTATCTTATTACTACGGCACTACCTAGATCTATCCTCGCTTTTATGCCTAGCTAGGGGCGTTAAACGATAGCGCTTGTTGGGAGGCAACCCAATTTTATTTTTATTTTTTTAGTTTTTTCTTCTGTTTAGGAATAAATAATCCATCTACCTTCTGTTTAGATGTGGTTTTATGTTTTAATTAGTGTTTGTGCCAAGTTAAATCTATAGGATCTTCTTGGATGATAGTTATTTGATCTTGCTGTAATTTCCAGAAACTTTCTGTTCACGAAAACAATTGTTAAAAATACCAGAACGTGATAAAATACTGATTCCAATTGCTTCTGATTAATAAACAAATTGTCTAGGTCGTCCTATTTTGGTAGATTTTTTGGAGTTCCAGAAGTTTGCGCTAGTTACAGATTACTACAGACTGTTCTGTTTTTGACAGATTCTGTTTTTCGTGTGTTGTTTGCTTATTTTGATGAATCTATGGCTAGTAAAATAGTTTATAATCCATAGAGAAGTTGTAATACAGTAGGTTTAACACCAATATAAATAAAGAATGAGTTAATTACAGTACCTTGAAGTGGTCTTTTGTTTTCTTTCGCTAACGGAGCTCACGAGATTTCTATTGAGTTTTGTGTTGTGAAGTTTTCAAGTTTTGGGTGAAATATTTTGATGTATTATGGAACAAGAAGTGGCAAGAGCCTAAGCTTGGGGATGCCCATGGCACCCCCAATATAATCCTAGGACACCAAAAAGTCAAAGCTTGGGGATGCCCCGGAAGGCATCCCCTCTTTCGTCTACTTCCATCGGTAATTTTACTTGGAGCTATATTTTTATTCACCACATGATATGTGTTTTGCTTGGAGCGTCTTGTGTTATTTGTGTCTTTTTTTGTTAGTTTACCATAATCATCCTTGCTGTACACACCTTTTGAGAGAGCCATACATGAATTGGAATTTGATAGAATACTCTATGTGCTTCACTTATATCTTTTGAGCTATATAGTTTTGCTCTATGTGCTTCACTTATATCTTTTGAGCTTTATAGTTTTGCTCTATGTGCTTCACTTAGATCTTTTAGAGCACGGTGGTGGATTTGTTTTATAGAAACTATTGATCTCTCATGCTTCACTTAGATTATTTTGAGAGTCTTTAATAGCATGGTAATTTGCTTAATAATAATATGATTGGTATTCAAGATTTGTAAAATTTTCTTTTGAGTGCGTTGAATACTAAGAAAATATTGATGCTTGATAATTGTTTTGAGATATGAAGATGGTGATATTAGAGTCATGCTAGTTGAGTAGTTGTGAATTTGAGAAATACTTGTGTTAAAGTTTGTGATTCCCGTAGCATGCATGTATGGTGAACCATTATGTGATGAAGTCGGAGCATGATTTTTTTATTGATTGTCTTCCTTATGAGTGGCGGTCGGGGACGAGCGATGGTCTTTTCCTACCAATCTATCCCCTAGGAGCATGTGCGTAATACTTTGCTTTGATAACTTCTAGATTTTTGCAATAAGTATATGAGTTCTTTATGACTAATGTTGAGTCCATGGATTATACGTACTTTTCCCATCCTTCCACCATTGCTAGCCTCTCTAATAACGCGCACCTTTCACCGGTATCATACACCCACCATATACCTTCCTCAAAACAGCCACCATACCTACCTATCATGGCATTTCCATAGCCATTCCGAGATATATTGCCATGCAACTTTCCACCGTTCCGTTTATTATGACACGCTCCATCATTGTCATATTGCTTAGCATGATCATGTCACTACTAGGGAAAAGCCTAGCAGCAGCGCGGGTTTTAGGCCTATCAGTAGCGCGGGGCGATGCGCTACTGATATGGTGCTACAACTAACGTATAGCAGTAGCGTGCCTCCGCCCACGCTACTGCTAAATCGACTTAGTAGTAGCGACTTCTCGGAGGAGCGCTACTGGTAATTAGTAGTAGCGCTTCTCCCTGCCCGCGCTGCTACTATTATTTCGTATTTTATTTCTTTTTTATTTCATGTTGTATTCGTACACCTTTACACAAGTTTTCATACAACAGGAATTTAGAAATTGTTTTTACATCATAATGAGTTATTACATCACGGGGTGAAAGAACCGTGGACTAGTTTCAAGTGGATGGACATCCACTTGAAACTAATCCACGGTTCTTTCACCCAATGATATAATAAATATCATCATCATCATCATTATCATCATCATCATATCATTAACAACTTATCATCATAATACATCATTGTCATATAACACCTCCTCAAGATCATCATTTTCATCAATGAGACATTACATAGCAAATTGCTCACTAGTCATAATCACAAGTACTCCTCATCATCAACTCTAACACATTGTATCACATAATAAACATATTGTACCTCATAGGACCTACTACATTCTCTTAGGACCTACTATATTCTCTAAGGTAAAATAGCAAAAAACAAGATAGCCCCTGACTCTCCATTATGGAGAATGGAGATTATCCCGTCTCCAATTCTGGCCTTTCGCTTAATGTTACTTCCAAGAACCTCCTTGCGAATGTCCAAACATTTTTTCCATTCTTTGATTAGCATGTGTTCACCGGTTTTAGAAATCTGATATGCACAGGTGAGCTCCTTAGATTGACCTGGCTGTATGTTCATAACTACAAGGCGACCATTCTGATACATCAGATGAGGCACACAATCCATCGGGATTTCCTATTGAAAAACATAGTAATAACTTCGTAGTTAGCAATGATGTACTAGTTTTAGAAGTATGCAAAAGATGCACGGATGTCGTAATAGTAAAAAATCTTACCAGGGTATCTCCATAGGAGTTACCGTGGTTCAGCACGTGCACTAGTGGCACGTATTCACCATAATTTGGAGGAGTTCGATAATATGTATTGTAATTCTCAAGAAAAGTACAATAAGCAATCAGATGACTTTTCTCCTTATAAGTTAATTCGGAGCCATCAGTGTAGTGGGTTTTGTCTACCATCTTCTGCACATTCTTTGAAGATTCAAAATAAGCTGTCAATGGAAATAAGCTGTCAACTATTTTGAAATAAACAATATAAATTAGTTAATAACTATGTTTGAGAAACTCACATTGCGGTAGAATCGGAAGCGTATCAACAAGGACCCAAATGTCCATATTGTCTTGCTCGATGTCAGGATTACCAAGATCCATGGTGACAATCATACCCTCATAAAAACCATACATTTTGCAAAGTGCTTCCCAATTTTGGCAACCAAAATGGGTTATGCTCTGAGAATTGTACATATTTACTTCAAAATCGATATCATGATGGGTCCTTAGGCGTATTTTCTTTGTTTCAAAATTTTCATGGTCTTCAAAAGCCATCCTCTCCAAGACATAGCGTCTTGCATGGCATGGGATAAGCTAGTCGAATTGTAAAATATGAAAATTAGACGTTGAAATAGTTGAAGTCATGCTTAATTACGAAAAAACACTTGTCATTGTTGCGTACCGTTTCAACATCGAAGGTATCCTCGAGCTTAATGCTGAAGCGCCGATCTTCATCCAGCTCAACGAACCTGTCGCACATACCTCGATCGTCGTGGCACCAGCTGCACTCCCCCGGGAGACTGTCGTCGTCCGAGTACGACATTTACTGTGTTCACAATTCAAAGATTAAACTTGTACATATTTTAGCACAAGTCATGCCAGAATTCACGGAAAAATCCGGCATGACCTTTGCTAAAAAAAGGACATATCGAGAGCCTGAAATTTGCCGGAATGGAAATTAATCAACACTCCGGCAAAACATAGGCCACTCGGAGGTGTAACCAAAACATGAAATAATTGCTTAAACTAAAAAATAACAACAAATATGACATGTTCAACTAGTTCTATTAATTCAACTAGTTCTTACTAAGTATAAACTTACTATAAATAGAAAAAAACTAGTTCTTTCTAAAAATAAAGTAGTTCAACTAGTTATTAATTTACTTACTAAACTAGTTCAACTAAAACTAAACTAGTTCTATTAATTCAACTCGTTCTTACTAAATATAAACTTACTATAAATAGAAAGAAACTAGTACATCTAATACTACTAATTAACATCTACTACTACATCTACTACTAATTAACATCTACTACTGCTAATTATACAACTAGTTTACCATCACTACTACTAAATAATATCCACTACTACTAAAAATCATTATCTATGAACCCTAAATTAACATCTACTACTACTAAAATCATCTACTAACTAAGCAAAGAGAGAGGGGGTGGGGGAGGG
>NC_041388.1:677530150-677538229 GCF_002162155.2 Triticum dicoccoides | reverse complement strand
CGGTGTGGTCGAGAGCGGCGGCGGTGAGGTTGAGGGCAGGCTCGGGCGACGGCGGTGAGGGCAGGCTCGGGCTCGGGCGGCGGCGACAGGAGTAGGGGAACATGCCGGGAGGGGGGAAAGGAGGACTTAGCGAAATTTTGAGCCGGGGGGGTGGGGGTGGTTAAGTCGAACTAGCAGTAGCGCTCATAAGGAAAACGCGCTATAGCTAACTTATCTATAGCGCGTTTTAGTGAAAAACGCTACTGCTAATGGAAGTAGTTATTTCTTTTGTTTATCCCAATATCAGTAACGCTTTGTCCTGAAAAAATGCTATAAGTCGAAGCAATGTAAAAACATCAAAAATATACATTGGTCATCATTGATCTTTTTGTGTAGAATCTAAATAGTCAACATGAATCCTCACTGTACCTGTAGCCCTACAGGCGAGGATTCATATTGCAGCCACAAATCATACACATATGGTTCAATGAAGACCAAGTGCTCGAGATAGGTTGAGAAGTAACATATTTAAGGTGGTAAACACCTTGTTCGCTTAGCAGTATGGGACTAAACTTAATTAGTTGCGGTGATACTTAGCAGTAGCGAGTTTTGAAGAAAAACGGTGCTACTAAGTACTTTAGTAGTAGCGCGTCCGTGGGAAGGGCGCTACTACTATATGTAGCCTAGAGGCAACACCGTGGCAATTATAGTAGTAGCGCTATTTTCACCTAGAGCGCTACTGCTACTTAGATATTAGTAGCGCTGTTTTCTGAAGCTCGCTACTGCTAATTAGCAGTAGCGTCTGTTTTTAAACCACGCTGCTGCTAAGATTCTGTGTATAAGGTTTTCCCTAGTAGTGTGTAGTTGACATTGTATTTGTGGCAAAGCCACCATTCATAATTCTTTCATACATGTTACTCTTGATTCATTGCATATCCCGGTACACCGCCGGAGGCATTCATATAGAGTCATATTTTGTTCTAAGAATCGAGTTGTAATTGTTGAGTTGTAAGAAAAATAAAAAGTGTGATGATCATCATTTAGAGCATTGTCCCAAGTGAGGAAAGGATGATGGAGACTATGATTCCCCCACAAGTCGGGATGAGACTCCGGACGAAAAAAAAGAAAAAGGCCATAAAAAAGGCCCAAATAAAAAATGAGAGAAAAAGAAAGAAGGGACAATGTTACTATCCTTTTACCACACTTGTGCTTCAAAGTAGCACCATGATCTTCATGATAGAGAGTCTCTCATTTTGTCACTTTCATATACTAGTGGGAATTTTTCATTATAGAACTTGGCTTGTATATTCCAATGACGGGCTTCCTCAAAATGCCCTAGGTATTCATGAGCAAGTGAGTTGGATGCACACCCACTTAGTTTCTTTTGTTGAGCTTTCATATACTTATAGCTCTAGTGCATCCGTTGCATGGCAGTCCCTACTCACTCACATTGATATCTATCGATGGGCATCTCCATAGCCCGTTGATATGCCTAGTTGATGTGAGACTACCTTCCCCTCTTTTGTATTCTCCACAACCACCATTCTATTCCACATATAGTGCTATATCCATGGCTCACGCTCATGTATTGCGTGAAGATCGAAAAAGTTTTGAAAATGTCAAAAGTATGAAACAATTGCTTGGCTTGTCATCGGGGTTGTGCATGATTTAAATACTTTGTGTGGTGAAGATAGATCATAGCTAGACTATATGATTTTGTAGGGATAACTTTCTTTGGCCATGTTATTTTGAGAAGACATAATTGCTTTGTTAGTATGCTTGAAGTATTATTATTTTTATGTCAATATGAACTTTTGTCTTGAATCTTTTGGATCTGAATATTCATACCACAATTTAGAAGATTTACATTGAAATTATGCCAAGTAGCACTCCGCATCAAAAATTCTCTTTTTAGCATTTACCTACTCGAGGACGAGCAAGAATTAAGCTTGGGGATGCCTGATACGTCTCCAACGTATCTATAACTTTTTATTGCTCCATGCTATATTATCTACTGTTTTGGACTATATTGGGCTTTATTTTCCACTTTTATATTATTTTTGGGACTAACCTATTAACCGGAGGCCCACCCAGAATTGCTATTTTTTGCCTATTTTAGTGTTTCGGAGAAACAGAATATCAAACGGAGTCCAAACGGAATGAAACCTTCGGGAACGTGATTTTCTCATCAGATAAGACCCAGGAGACTTGGACCCTTCGTCAAGAAAGCCACGAGGCGGTCACGAGGGTGGAGGGCACGCCCCCTGCCTCGTGGGCCCCTCGAAGCTCCACCGACGTACTCCTTCCTCCTATATATACCTACGTACCCCCAAACGATCAGATACGGAGCCAAAAACCTAATTCCATCGCCGCAACTTTTTGTATCCACGAGATCCCATCTTGGGGCCTGTTCCGGAGCTCCGCCGGAGAGGGCCATCATCACGGAGGGCTTCTACATCATCATAGCCTCTCCGATGAAGTGTGAGTAGTTTACCTCAGACCTTCGGGTCCATAGTTAGTATCTAGATGGCTTCTTCTCTCTTTTTGGATCTTAATACAATGTTCTCCCCCTCTCTTGTGGAGATCTATTCGATGTAATCTTCTTTTTACGGTGTGTTTGTTGCGACCGATGAATTGTGGGTTTATGATCAAGTCTATCTATGAATAATATTTGAATCTTCTTTGAATTTTTTATGTATGATTGGTTATCTTTACAAGTCTCTTCGAATTATCAGTTTGGTTTGGCCTACTAGATTGGTTTTTCTTGCAATGGGAGAAGTGCTTAGCTTTGGGTTCAATCTTGCGGTGTCCTTTCCCAGTGACAGAAGGGGCAGCAAGGCACATATTGTATTGTTGCCATCGAGGATAACAAGATGGGGTTTTTATCATATTGCATGAAACTTTCCCTCTACATCATGTCATGTTGCTTAAGGCGTTACTCTGTTTTCTTGAACTTAATACTCTAGATGCATGCTGGATAGCGGTCGATGAGTGGAGAAATAGTAGTAGATGCAGGCAGGAGTCGATCTACTTGTCTCGGACGTGATGCCTATATACATGATCATACCTAGATATTCTCATAACTATGCTCAATTTTGTCAATTGCTCAACAGTAATCACCGTAGAATACTTATGCTCTTGAGAGAAGCCACTAGTGAAATCTATGGCCCCCGGGTCTATTCTCATCATATCAATCTCCATCACTTTATTATTGCTTTGCTTTTTTACTTTGCCTTTTACTTTTCACTTTGCATCTCTATACCAAAAATACCAAAAATATTATCTATCATCTCTATCAGATCTCACTCTCGTAAGTGACCATGAAGGGATTGACAACCCCTAATCGCGTTGGTTGCATTGAGCTATTGTTTTGTGTAGGTACGAGGGACTCGCGCGTAGCCTCCTACTGGATTGATACCTTGGTTCTCAAAAACTGAGGGAAATACTTACGCTACTTTGCTGCATCATCCTCTCCTCTTCGGGGAAATCCAACGCAGTGCTCATGAGGCAGCAGTGCGCCACCAGTCAGATAGGCGGGCAGGACCCACTATGGACCACCCGGCATCGGGAGGCTACGATGGCCTTCCTTACGAGGTGGGTTGCCCAGCCTTTACCCATGAGCTGCGGCAGTTCCAGTGGCCCTCCCACCGCATGTTCAAGCCCGACGTTGGCGAGAAGTACAACGGCAAGACTCACCCGTCAGAGTTCCTCAGCATCTACACCATTGCGATGCAAGCTGCTGGAGCCCGCGATGACAAGGTGCTTGCCAATTACTTCTCGTTGGCACTTAAGCCCAACGTCATGTCATGGTTGATGCACTTGCCGGTGGATTCCATTTCTTCTTGGTCGGATCTGTGCCATGAGTTTGTTGGCCCCTTCACTGGAGGCCATCAAGCCCATGGCCAGGCAAGCGATCTGCATATCATCCCCCAGAAGGAAGGAGAAAACCTGCACAAGTACATCTAGAGGCTTAGCCGAGTGCAATACAACATCCCAGACGTTCACCCCGCCGCCGTGATTAGCGCATTCCATCCGAATGTGCGTAACCACAAGATGCGTGAAGAGCTGGCGATGAACAAGGTCAAAGATGTGGCCGAACTTTATGTTCTGTCCGATAGGTGCGCTCGAGCTGAAGAGGGGAGGAAGTACCCCGGCAAGGATGCCGGTGCGAAAACCGACTCCACAGACGACGACACCGCCGCCCCGACGAAGAAGGGCCGTCGCCGTAACAAAAAGCACAAGGGCAATATTGTGCTTGCCGTCGAGGGATCCGACAACACCAGTGCTGCCAAGAGGGCCAAGACAAGCGACCCCAGCAAGGAAGTTGCCGAGTGTGCCGCTTGCCGGGCCTTGGCGGCTACCGACAAGCCAGGAAGCTCCGACAAGCAGTATTGCAGGATCCACCGCACCAAGGGCCACGACCTCCAAAATTGCCGACAAGTTGAGCTGCTTGCTGAGAAGCAGAAAGCTGAGTACGAGAGGCGGAACAAGGAGAAAGGCCAGGACAGTGCCGAAGGGTCCGGCAAGAAGCGTGGTAGCCCGGGAGGCCGCCGCGGCAAGGATAACCAGCAAGAGAGGCCCGCCCGGGGCCGTGACAAGAAGCAGGAAGATGATGATCATGGCGAGGACGACGATTCCGGCGACCACGCATTTCAGAAAGCTACAGAGGCCATGTGCGTCGACGGTGGCGCCTCGCTGCACACCTCTCACCGCCAGCTCAAGCAGTGGGCGCGTGAGATCACAGCAGTGGAGCCATCACTCGATGCACGGAAGCCACTGAAGTGGTCCAGCACGCCTATCATCTTTGACACCGAGGACCACCCTGATCGCACAACTGCGGTCGGGTGTTTGCCGTTGTTGGTTTCACCAACAATCCGCAACCTCAAGGTGACAAAGATGCTAGTTGACGGCGGGGCCGGCCTGAACTTGATCTTGCCTGTTGTGATCAAAAGGCTGCAGATTCCTGATGGAGGCCTCGAAGAGACGGGCACGTTTCAAGGGGTCAACCAGGGAAGAAGCCAGCCGAAGGGCAAGGTCACGCTGCCCGTGACGTTTGGAGGCGAGTTGAACTACAGGACGGAGAGGATTGTCTTTGATGTAGCTGAGACCCCCTGGCCTTACAACGGGATTCTCGGCCGCCCGGCACTAGCCAAGTTCATGGCGGCGTCACATTACGCCTACAACACACTGAAGATGCCTGGGCCGATGAACATCATCACCGTCCCCTCTGACAAGAAGGATGCGCTGATCTGCGCTGACCAACTCTACCGGGAAGCAGTTGCAGCAACTACCGCCAAGGCACTTGCTCCTGCCGCTGAAGCCTCGGTAGGGAAGAAGACCGGGGAGACTTCTCGCACCCACTCCGGCAAGCGCACCTCTTCGGAGTGCTGTGCCCCCGTCGAGGACGTGCCAAAGAGCTCCACCAGCAAGAGTAAGAGATCCAGAGCTGCACCACCAAAGACCAAGAAGGTGTCCATCAAGAAGGACGGCATGGGAGGAGCTTTCACCATAAGCTCCACCCTCGATAGCAAAGAGGAAGGCGAGCTCATCACTTTCCTGCGGGCAAATGTCGATGTGTTTGCATGGCAAGCATCCGACATCCCCGGCGTTCCCAGGGAGGTGATTGAGCACCATCTTGCTATTTGTCCTCATGCGCGGCCTGTCAAGCAGAAGGTCAGGAAGCAAGCTTTGGAAAGACAAGAGTTCATCACAGAAGAGATCAGAAAGCTAGAAGCGGCTGGCTTGGTGAGAGGAGTACTCCATCCGACATGGTTGGCCAATCCGGTGGTGGTGCGCAAGGCAAACGGGAAGTGGAGGATGTGTATTGATTACACGGACATCAATAAGGCCTGTCCAAAAGACCCTTTCCTGTTGCCGCGCATTGACCATATTGTTGACTCCACGGCCGGGTGTGACCTGCTATCATTCCTCGACGCCTACACAGGGTACCATCAAATTTTCATGACGAGAGGAGATGAAGAGAAGACATCATTCATCACCCCATGTGGTACGTATTGCTTTTTACGGATGCGTTTCGGGTTGAAGAGTGCTGGCTCGATGTTTGCAAGAGCAGTCCAAATTGGTTTTGAGCCCCAGCTACATAGAAATATGGAAGCTTATATGGATGACATAGTGGTCAAAACCAAGGACAAGGCGACACTTGTCCAAGATTTGGAAGAGACGTTTGCAAATCCGCGCAAGATCAACCTCAAGCTGAACCCTGAGAAGTGTGTCTTCGGCGTCCCGTCCAGCAAGCTTCTCGGTTTCTTTCTGTCACAGCGTGGGATTGAGGCAAATCCAGACAAGATCAAGGCCATTGAGCAAATTGAGGCATCTAGGCGGATCAAGGATGTGCGTCGGCTCACTGGCTGCGTTGCCGCCATGAGTAGATTCATCTCCAAGTCTGTCGAGCGTGCCCTTCCCTTTTTCAAAATCTTGAAAAAGGCAGGCCCAATGGAGTGGACGCCAGAGGCTGAAGCAGTGCTGCAGGACTTGAAGAAATACCTCTCCTCCACGCCGATACTAGTTGCGCCTAAACCACAAGAGCCGCTGCTACTGTATCTAGCGGCAATGAATCAAGTGCAGCGCCGCGCTAGTGGCACAGAGGGAGGTTGACTTAGGGACAGTGGTGACGGCAGGACTGGCAGATGGCGAGCCAGGGCTCCCCCTGGAAAGGCCTAGTCTCGGCAAGGCGAGGCCCCCGGCAGGGCCTGACGCTGGCGGGATAGGGCCCGTGCAATCAAGTGATGTGGTGCAGAAGAAGAAGATGATGCAGCACCCGGTCTACTTTGTCAGCTCCCTCTTGCAGGGGGCTAGGTTAAGGTACTCCGGTGTACAGAAACTGCTCTTCGGCCTCCTTATGGCCTCGAGGAAGCCGCGTCATTACTTCCAAGCACACGAGATCACCATCGTCACCCGCCTCCCATTGCAGCGGATACTGCATAATCCAGATGCAGCAGGGAGGATTGTGGAATGGGCCTTGGAGCTGTCGAGCCTTGGATTGAAGTTCGAAAGTACTTCAACGATCCAGAGCCGAGTCTTGGTAGAGTTCATTGCAGAATGGACCTCGACGCCTGACGAAGTGATCCAGGAGACCACCCCTCCCGGCAAGGAAACAAGTCGCAACTGGGTTATGTACTTTGACGGGGCTTTCTCGCTGCAAGGCGCCGGTGCTGGTGTGTTGCTCGTCGCAGCCACCGGAGAGCACCTCAAGTATGTGATCCAGATGCACTTTCCCAGGGAGATGTCGATGAACAACACTGCCGAATACGAGGGGTTGCTTGCCGGTGTCAGGATCACGGCAGACCTCGGGGTCAAGAAGCTCATCGTCAGGGGTGATTCACAGCTTGTCGTCAGGCAGGTCAACAAGGATTATCAAAGCCCGTTGATGGAAGCCTACATGGATGAGGCGAGGAAGCTGGAGGAGCACTTTGACGGTATACAGGCGGAGCATGTCCCCCGAGTGGAGAACAACATCGCCGACTACTTATCGAAGCGCACTGCCCTCAAACTACCTGTGGAACCAGGTACTTTCGTGCTTCGGTTAACCCAACCATCCGTTGAACCATCAACAGAGAAAAACAAGCGGAGGAAATCAGGCCCCGACAAGTACTTTCCCACTGAGCTCCCTGAAGCCGCTGGCGAAGATGTTGTCATGGACAATGAGCCTGCCAGGGGCAACTGACTCCGACAGGGCGTCAAGCCCTGGCCGTAGAGACAGTCGCTCCCATAGCAGAAGAGATGCCTTTAGTCCTTGCCGTCGAGCCCCAGGCTCCGGCATGGGCGCAACATACCGTTTGATTCCTCCAAACAGGGGAGCTTCCTGAGGAGTTGGAAGAAGCGGAGAAAGTAGCCCATCGGTCTGCTCTGTATCAGTTTGTTGACAACATTCTATACAGAAAAAGACCAAATGGAGTGAAATTGAAGTGCATTCCCCGGGAGGAAGGACTGGAGCTGTTGGCAGAGATACATGGAAGCATATGTGGCTCCCACATAGGGTCGAGGGCCCTTGCCGGCAAAGCTTTCCGGCAAGGTTTCTTCTGGCCCACTGCCCTCTAGGATGCGACGACACTAGTAATTGTAGGATCAAAAGTATGTCTA
>NC_041388.1:677479966-677530025 GCF_002162155.2 Triticum dicoccoides | reverse complement strand
GGGGGGGGGGTGATTAGAGTACTTGACCAATTAAAAATCTATCCTTTTCCCAATTTTAGTCTTTGGCAGATTTTAGCTATCTTAGCACAAGTCAAGCAATCTTAACACAATTCAAGCAAGCATGCAAAGAGTATATGAGCAACAGAAAGTAAAGCATGCAACTTGCAAGAATGTAAAGGGAAGGGTTTGGAGAATTCAAACGCAATTGGAGACACGGATGTTTTTGTCGTGGTTCCAATAGGTGGTGCTATCGTACATCCACGTTGATGGAGACTTCAACCCACAGAGGGTAACGGTTGCGCGGGTCCACGGAGGGCTCCACCCACGAAGGGTCCATGAAGAAGCAACCTTGTCTATTCCATCATGGCCATCGCCCACGAAGGACTTGCCTCACTAGCGGTAGATCTTCACGAAGTAGGCGATCTCCTTGCCCTTACAAACTCCTTGGTTCAACTCCACAATCTTGTCGGAGGCTCCCAAGTGACACCTAGCCAATCTAGGAGACACCACTCTCCAAGAAGTAACAAATGGTGTGTTGATGATGAACTCCTTGCTCTTGTGCTTCAAATGATAGTCTCCCCAACACTCAACTCTCTCTCACAGGATTTGGATTTGGTGGAAAGAAGATTTGAGTGGAAAGCAACTTGGGGAAGGCTAGAGATCAAGATTCATATGGTGGGAATGGAATATCTTGGCCTCAACACATCAGTAGGTGGTTCTCTCTCAGAAAATGTGTATTGGAAGTGTAGATCTGTTCTGATGGCTCTCTCCACGAATGAAGAGTGGGTGGAGGGGTATATATAGCCTCCACACAAAACCTAACCGTTACACACAATTTACCAATCTCGGTGGGACCGAATGGGAAACTCGGTCGGACCGGTTTAGTAAACCTAGTGACCTTAGGATTTTCGGTGGGACTGAGATGCAACTCGGTAGGACCGATATGGTTAGGGTTAGGTCATAACGTAATCTCGGTGAGACCGATTACACAAACTCGGTGGAACCAATTTTGGTAATAAGCTAACCGCAGAGTTGGTCAGGTAAACTCGGTGGGACCGATTCGCTCATCTCGATAAGACCGAAATGTTACAAAAGGGAAACAGAGAGTTTACATTGCAATCTCAGTGGGACCGATCGCTCATCTCGGTAGGACCGAAACATTACGAAGGGAAACAGAGAGATTACAATCCCATCTCGGTGAGACCGAGATCCCTATCGGTGAAACCGATTTGCCTAGGGTTTGTGGCAATGGCTATGACTTCTGAACTCGGTGGCGCCGGATAGAAAGAATCGGTGGGGCCGAGTTTGACTTTTGGTTTAGGTCATATGTGGATGTGGGAAGATAGTTGAGGGTTTTGGAGAATATCACTAAGCACTTTGAGCAAGCAAGCCAATAAGCAACACCTCATCCCCTCTTGATAGTATTGGCTTTTCCTATAGACTCAATGTGATCTTGGATCACTAAAATATAAAATGTAGAGTCTTGAGCTTTGAGCTTGAGCCAAACTTTTTGTCCTTAGTATTTTGAGGGATCCACTTTCCTCATCAATGCCATGCCATTCATTGAGCTTTTCCTAAAATATTAATCTTGGAATAATGTTAGCTCAATGAGCTATATGTTGTTAGGAAATACCAAAACCACCTAGGGATAGTTGCACTTTCAATCTCCCCCTTTTTGGTAATTGATGACAACATATAGATCAAAGCTTCGACAAATGATAATAAGAGTGAAAAATATTGTTGCTTTGAGAAGTATGTGAAAAGCAAGAGCTCCCCCTAGATTTGTGCATATATTAAGATTTGCTTTGGACTGCAAATACACAATGAGTTAGGATCATGGGTTACTCTTCCATGTCACATACATCTTGGTGGAGCGCTCAAAATGATAATAATTAAGTACATGCACTCATCACCAAGCAAAGTAAATGATCATATAGGGATAAAATGATAGTGTCATCCAACAAGCATTAATGTAGCATATGATCAAACACACATGATCATCCAAGTTTCACACACAAGCATAAAGTATCTCAATCAAGCAAATAAAGTTCAACCACCAAAGCAAGAGAGAATAAAAAGCAACGCTCTCTCTCGAAGCCTATGCCCTATACATTTTTCTCCCCCTTTGGCAACAAGTTACCAAAAAGTTCATAAAAATGCATAGCACTAAAATGTCTCTCAAGCTTGGTCTTCAGGTGGTGGTGTCCGGAGAACTCCAAGAACGAAGGCTTCAGTTGAAGTAGATGGAGCTGTTGGAGTAGATGCTGGAGCTGGTGGCACTGAAGCTGTAGATGGTGCAGATGAGGTTGCTCTATTGTCTGGTACTAGTACTGCAGTTGACCTCTGAGCTCTAGGCACTCTGGCAAATGCCTCAGTTGTTGTCTTGCCTTTCCTCTCCTGCATGTCATCCTGAAGTTGCTCCACAACAGACTAGATCTCAGTTACCTTCACATCCATGTCATAGAACTTCTGCTCCATGATTCTTTCCAAGATCTCCTGGTTTCGAGTTAGGGTGGCCAGTCCTTTCTCCATCCTTAGAGTGGATGCAGTCAAGTAGCCAAGCTGATCTTGCTTGCTTTTTAGAATATACTGAGATGCCTCCTCCTGGTTTGGCATCTTTGTAGCTTTCTCTACCTTTGCCTTCTCTCTCTTGGCTTGTGCTTGTACTGAGGATGGTTCATCTTCATCCATAACCACTTGGTTGTCCTCAAAATCTGGATAGATGGCCAAGTGTTCCTTGTCCAACAAGTATGTGCCAGTACCCATCTTTGAGTTAATCAACTCCTGGATCTTTGGGGCATACCCACATCTTCTTTTCTGGTCAGCAGCAATCCTCTTAATAGTTTCAACAATGAGACTCATAACCTTGAACTTTTGTGGCACATCAAATATATGTAGCAGATTTATGGAGTGGCCTCTGATCATCCTGTGATCTCCAGACTTGGGCAGAAGAGTATGCCTTAGTATCCAATTGATAGTAGGCAATCCTGACAGCGGATGTTTCACTGACCCAAACTGGTGAGTCTCAAGGTCTGCATCTAGAATTTCCTTGTACATGCTGGCCATGGAGTTGTGATCCTTCTTCTTCTTGGCATAGACATCCAAGTCATCTTCTTGCTCTTCTGGGGCATTGATCAACTGAGCCCATTCTGCAACTGTAGACTGGTATCTTGTGCCTTCAGACATCCAGACAATTCTTCCATCTGGGTAGAAGTGAGCTGTGGAGTAGAACTGCATGATAAGCTCATCATTCCATTTAGTGAGCTTTTGAGCCACAAAATCATCCACTCCACAAGCCTTGAAACTGTCATACACACCAGGATAGTGTTCCTCATTCTCCTTCATGTAGGTCCAGTCGACCCACCTCATGTCACACACTATAGGTTTCTTGTCAAGCAGCACTGTCTCATAGAAATCCTGCTGTTCCTTGGTGTGGAACCTGTAATCCACAGCAGTTCTTCTTCTGGTAGCATAAGGATTTGTCTCTCTCCATTTCCTTAGTCCTAAGTCTCTCCTGATCTTCATGTTCTCAGCCACAGGATGAGCATCATTGTGGTCTGGAATTTTTGGCTTCAATTTTCTCAGAACATGCTCTTCATCTCCTTCTTCTTCAGCAACAGTCTCAGGCACTGGGGCCTTGTTCTTCTCAGCAGCAGATATGTTTCTAGTATTCCTCTTTGGTGCAATCTTGGGCTTGGAGGCAGCTTTGGGTGCTTCTTTGGGCTTTGATGATGCAACCCCTATCCTGATAGCATCACCCATAAGCTTCTGGGCTTTAGGTGCTGGTGCAGCAACATCTTCTTCTTCCTCTTCTTCCTCAGAATCTCTGAAGTTTTCTTCTTCCTTGTTCTAGTGGCAGCTTTGGGCAAGTTGCTGGGAGTGCTCCTGCTTCCTTCATGTGAGCTGCTTGAGGGACTAGTGCCCTCACTCATGTGAACCTACTCCTCTGACTTGTTTTGACTGTCACTCTAATCAGACATGATGCAAACACTGACAGCTGACCCTGTGAATAGATTGTAGATGAGATGGAGTGGATAAGTGTCGGTGTCAAAACTGGCGGATCTCGGGTAGGGGGTCCCGAACTGTGCGTCTAGGCGGATGGTAACAGGAGACAAGGGACACGATGTTTTACCCAGGTTCGGGCCCTCTCGATGGAGGTAAAACCCTACTCCTGCTTGATTAATATTGATGATATGGGTTGTACAAGAGTAGATCTACCACGAGATCAGAGAGGCTAAACCCTAGAAGCTAGCCTATGGTATGAATATATGTTGTCCTATGAACTAAAACCCTCCGGTTTATATAGACACCGAAGAGGGCTAGGGTTACACAGAGTCGGTAACAATGGGAGGAGATCTACATATCCGTATTGCCAAGCTTGCCTTCCACGCCAAGGAAAGTCCCATACGGACACAGGGCGAAGTCTTCAATATTGTATCTTCATAGTCCAACAGTCCGGCCAAAGGTTATAGTACGGCTGTCCGGATACCCCCTAATCCAGGACTCCCTTAGTAGCCCCTGAACCAGGCTTCAATGACGACGAGTCCGACGCGCAGATTGTCTTCGGCATTGCAAGGCGGGTTCCTCCTCCGAATACTCCATAGAAGATTTTGAACACGAGGATCGTGTCCGGCTCTGCAAAACAAGTTCCACATACCACCGTAGAGAGAATAATATTTTCACAAATCTAATCTGCTGACATATTCTGTGGCGTGACATCACACCACAACCAAGCCTTTATTCGAATCGTCTTTTACTGTCCCACCTCAGCGCGTTTTGCGAGACGGTTTCCTTGGCACGTCTTGTCGAAGCAGAGATCGTGTCCCCTTATTATGGGATTCTCATCAATACGGACGTGGGTAACCCAATCGTGCCCATTGGTATATCTCCTCGATCGAAGGTAAGTCCCAAATGGTCACGTGAAGGGCTCTCGGTATTCCACCTTTTTATAAGGAGACCAAGGCCTCACTTTTTCTTTCGACCTCAATCGAATCCGCCTCCCACCTCGAGTTCCAACACCCGAAGCTTCAGGTTTAGGCGCCTCAGACCTTCAATCATGTCCGGATCCAATCTCCAAGGCCGATGGATGCCTTCCTCCGTCACGGAGGAAGATATTGCAAAGCTGCGGGAGGCTAGGTACTTGACCGGCGAAATCCCGCATAGGCTTCCTGCTCCAGGGCAGGTTATTTCCACTCCCAAGCCCGGTGAGAGCGTCGTGTTTGTTCCTCACCTCCTCCGAGGGCTTGGGTTACCATCGGATCCCTTCATGAGGGGGCTCATGTTCTATTATGGGCTGGACTTCCACGACTTAGCTCTGGAGTCTATCCTCCACATCTCATCGTTCATAGTCGTGTGTGAAGCTTTCCTCCGCATTACTCCCCACTTCGGACTGTGGCTTAAGACCTTTAAAGTGGAGCCGAAGATGATAGCGGGAGAGCACGCAGAGTGTGGAGGTGCTGTAATAAGCAAGGATGCTAATGCTCCGTTGCCCGAGGGCTCTTTTCAAGAGGAGTCCAGCCTATGGCAACAAGAGTGGTTTTATATCACAGCTCCCAGGGGCACCAAATGGGTGGTGCCACCTACTTTTTGCTCGGGTCCCCCGCCTCGACTAGTGTCATGGGTTAATAAGGGGCTGGACTGGGGGCCAGCAAAAGATGTGCCCCTATTGCAGAGCCGCATCCGAGATCTCCTGGAGAGAGACATCAGTCTGGTCGTGGTGACGCAGGTCATTTTGATTCTCCGAGTCCTGCCCTGCAAACGTCGCCCCCTCCGCCTGTGGGAGTTCAATCCGGAGGGACCACGAGCTCTCCAACATCTTTTCTGCATGACGCCCGTGGAGATGTACAAATTGTTCATCGGACCACAAGTAATGCGTCTGGACTCGTCTGAGGATGCAGGTCTGAGCTGCAATCGTCCAGATACCCAAGTAAGTAGCCCTGTGCCCGGACATGCCATCTGTTCATTTATCACAACATCGCCCTTAACAGAGCTGTCCTTGAAACAGGAGTGGATAGCGAAGACGAAGTTAATCAGGTGTCCGGCCCCCCTTCCTGAGACCTCGCCAGATCCCGTGTTGACCAGGATGCTGGAGATCGCGCCTTCAGAAGAAAATGAAGGGGGGAACAAGGGAGCTACTGCCTCCGCAGAGGAGGTTGTCCGGAAGGGAGGAATCGAAAATTCCTCTCCTCAGGGGAAGAAGAGGACCGCCTTTGAAGACCCGGAGACAACGGTCTCAAAGCGGGGGAAGAAATCTTCACCAGAGGGTCCTGCGACAGGGGATGTCCCAGCCGTACTATACCCTGAAGGGGATCATCCCTCCACCGAGCCGTAAGTAAAAAGGGTGTTTAATAATAAGAGAAATCCTCGCTTCACTTCTGAGGAAGATAACAAAAAATTTACCTTGTAGTTCGGATCTTAGCCCTTCTCAGTAGAGCTCGTCTTCAGGGGATCTTCTTCCGGAGATGATGGAGAGCGGAAAGCCTCCCCTTGCCATCCCGCCTCATGAGGCGGGCGACCCCGAGGTGTCGTTGCAGAGGGTTTCTCCTGATCCGGTAAGGGCGGAAGGCAGTCATATGGCCACCCAAAGCATTCCGTGTCTGCCTTCTGGGAGAAGCAATCGAACGAGTCCGGCACTGCCTGGTGCACGGTCAGAGGTACTGAAGGATCTGCTAGGGCGGGCGTCTATCTCAAAGGAGCACCATGCGTTGATGGGCACGGTAATTGAAAGGACTTCGTCCGCGGAGAGCGGGTTGCATGAAGCTATCATGAGTTTACTGACAGGTTTTGAGGTACGTGAAATGATGTACCTTCAGTACCGCATACTCTAAGATGCGTCCTGTATAGATAGTAGCCCCTGAGACACTAGGTGCTGTCGAAGACGACGACACGTGGAGGATCATAGTCCCAGGTATAAATTTGCCGCCATCATATGTAGGTGGCGAAGTGTCCGATGGCCGGCGGACTGATGAATTTGCCGAGCTAAAGCGGCAACTTGACGTGGCAGATGCCGACATCACGCTTGTCAACAAGCGGCTTGACGAGGTGCAAGGTATGTAATTTCTCCGGGGACACCTTGTAAGAGGAGCTTGATGCCAGTATCTTACAACGTGTGTTTAATGCAGACGGAGTTGCGGCTATGGAGGACCTGCGGGCAGAACTTGCCCGAGCCAAGGAACAAGCCAAAAAAAGCGATGCGGCTGCCCTAAAGGCAATCGAGGAGCTGAAAGCCGAACAAGCCGCTCACTGCCAAAGCAAGGAGGAAATGGCCAAGATGGGCGTGGAATTGAAGAACGCAGCTGACCGTTGCAAGCTTCTTGAAAAGGAAGATCAGGTGAAAAGGACAGACCTAGAGAAGGCCACGATGGCGGCCAAGGATACTCGCTCTGCGATGAGAGCGATGAAGGAGAAGCTGCATCAAGCCGGAGATATCGCGGCTGGGAAGCCCTTTATGCTGCGCATGAAGTTTGGAGATCCTAAGTATGCCCCCTTGGACCGACTGTGGAGTTCCACAAACGCATATTTGGATTTGGCAGCGAGTGCTGCTGATGCGGCCGAACACTTCTGAGATCAGAAGGATTGCAAAGTGGAGAAGCTGTTCTGGTCACAATTTAACTGTCCGGAGCGTACGCCTCCATTGTCTGATCGGCTGGCCGAATGGGCCGAGCTGAATAGGCTGTCCGGACTTGCCATGGAATACGTCGTGGATCATATGTGACCAGAAAGGCCGAAGCCAAAGAGTTACTTTAGTTTGGTGCAGCAATTCCTTGGTGCAGTACCGCATATCAACGCGATGAAGAGGTCAGCGTCCATAGAGGGTGCACGGATGGCCCTTGCCTGTGTGAAGACATACTGGGCGGAAATGGAAGCCACCGTCGTTGCAACCCATGACTCGGACCGAAGCCGAGTGCCTGCCGAGCACTACTTCCAAGAAGTTCTTGAGGGTGCTCGTTCAATAGAGGCGTAGTGCTCTAAGGATATTATGTTTGAATGACAAGTATTCTTGCCAAAAACAATGTTTGCTTAAATGTAAAGGCTTTTTATACTTGTGCCTGCAAGAATTGTAATACCTCCTATGCGGCCGTCGTCGGCTTCAGCCCCCACGCACATAATACGGGGGTGTTCGCAGAAGACGCATTTTCACACTTGATCCAACGTCTTGGTCCATTTAAGGAGGTGATGGTGTAGTGAACTAGGCAATTGGACTATAATGCTTTATCACTTTCACTTAGCCATAGGAGTTTGACAGTGAGGCTACTATATAGCCCCTGGTGGCGCCGCGCTCACCCGAATTCGGGGCGCGTGTGTGCCTGGCCGGGAAACGGCCCTTCGTTAATGCGGAGGAATCCCGAAGATTCCGATAGGTCATCGAGTGGTTGACCAGTCTCACGCTATATCATGACAGTCAATTTTTGGCTATCTCTACTGAGGTGCTCGCCTGGCTGAATCGGGGCACAATCACAGTAGTTCTCCTGGTGCCGCCTTAGCCGATAGAGCGGAACATAAGGCAGCAAAACACAGGAGCCGGGCAAACCCAACATTTGACCAAAGACATGATTCGGAGCTGATGCATATAAGGCCAAACTCGCGACGCCGAACACTCCCTAAGGTATTCGGTCTTTATGATTTTAAACGGGATGAATAATGCCCTTAGTAATAAGCCCCTAGTGTCCAGGTACGTGCAATATTCTGACGTGGCCACATGCCAAGACGTCAGCCCCCTTCTCGGTTATACTGAGAATCCGGGGGATGTGTATCAACAAGAGACAATGAAAAAGGTTTACGCAGGGTCTTAATCTGAAAAGAATCCTTGGAACGGGTCCCTGCTGCACGTCTGCGCCTGTGTCTCCGCTGTGCCATATCCTGGACGGGTGTAGCACGGTGTTCATCTATAAAAGAGAGGAACTTAGTTGAAAAAGTAGTCGTGCGAAATGTATGTTATACTAAATAAGCAAAGTATAATTCAAGATGGGTAAAGTTGAGCCTTATTGCTGCTTGTTTTACATGCGCGGAGCCCCTTGTAGAGGGGTATACGGCTATTAAACCTTTATCAGTTACATGTTGACGCCGGACTCGTCTAGCCGTGTCCGTGGTCTTAACGACCTGTTAAGTTCTTTGGTTGGTGAAGCCGTTTTACTGTGTGGCTGCCAAGGCAGCCGCACAGTCTTCCACGCGCAAGGAGCGCTCAATATTTCCCTTTAATGATATGATGCCTCGTGGGCCTGGCATCTTAAGCGTGAGAGACGCATAATGCGGTATTGCGTTAAAGCAGGCGAAAGCTTCGCGTCCCAGTAGTGCTTGATAACCACTTTGAAATGGAGCGATGTGGAAGGTTAGCTTTTCGCTAGGGAAGTTATCGGGGAAGCCGAACATAACTTCTTGTAGGAGGGAGCCCGTGCAATGGGCTTCTGGGTCTGGCATTATTCCATTAAAGGAAGTATTGCTATGGCTAATTTTTGTTGGGTACATCCCCATTTTGCGGACTATGTCCTGATATATCAGGTTTAAACTACTGCCGCCGTCCATCAGGACTCATGTAAAGTGGAGTCCGTCAATTATCGGGTCTAACACCAAGGCAACCCAGCCTGCGTGCCGGATACTTCTGGAGTAATCCTAATGGTCGAAGGTGATCGGTTTTGACAACCAGTGGCGTAACTCCTTGGAGATAGGCCGCATGGCACGTACCTCTGTGGGCGCCGCTTAGTTTCTCCCTTTTGTCACGTGTAGTACGTTTACTGTTTTGACTTCTTGTGGGAATTTCTTCTGTTCCCCAGTGCTTTGTTTGCCGGGTTCGTCATCATCTGCACTTGGTGTATCCAACCCCTTGTGTTCGGCATTGAGCTTGCCGTATTACTTGAAGACCCAACATTCTCTATGGGTGTGATTTGCAGGTTTACTAGGGGTGCTGTGGATTTGACATATCTTGTCCAAAATCTTGTTTAGGCTGGACAGTTCGTCCCTGTTGCCCTTGAGGGGCAGCTTTTGCTGATCCCGCCGAGAGCTTTTGAATCCAGTGTTAACTGCCGTGCTCTTCGGGCTGTTTTTATTATTCCGGCGCTGGTCTTTACTGCGTCGTGGCTTCCCATTTCCATCCCTGACTTCGGATGTACTTGGGTCGCTGGTGCTGCATCTTGCCAGCCAACTATCCTTGCCCGTGCAAAAGCGGGTCATGAGGCTTGTTAATGCGGCCATTGTTCTTGGCTTTTCCTGGCCGAGGTGCCTGGCGAGCCATTCGTCTTGAACGCTGTGTTTAAAAGCTGCTAAGGCTTCGGCGTCCAGACAGTCGAATATTTGGTTCTTTTTAGTGAGAAACCTGTTCCAGAGTTTTCGGGCTGACTCTCCGGGCTGTTGAGTTATGTGACTTAAATCGTCTGCATCCGGTGGTCGGACATAGGTCCCTTGAAAATTTGCCCGAAAGGCGTCCTCGAGCTCTTCCCAACTTCCAATAGTGTTTTTGGGGAGGCTTTTGAGCCAATGCCTGGCCGACCCTTTGAGCTTGAGGGGTAGGTACTTGATGGCGTGGAGATCGTCTCCTCGAGCCATGTGGATGTGGAGGATGTAATCCTCGATCTAGACCCCAGGGTCTGTCGTTCCGTCGTATGCCTCTATGTTTACAGGTTTGAATCCCTCTCGAAATTCATGGTCCAGCACCTCATCGGTGAAACATAAGGGGTGTGCGGTGCCCCTGTACTTGGGTGTGCCATGGTGTTCAGAATTTTGTTGTATTGTATTGCGTGTTTGAGCGCGCTTTCTTGGCCCATAGATAGATCTGACTGGGCCGTCCTTTTGATGCGAGTCCTCGTGTGGGTCGCATGTTGGCTTGTGTGTGGCGTCTTTTGCCGCCCTGTGTGGGCCATGAGGTCGTCTATCCGACCGGATGGCTGCTTTGTTTTTTGACTGGGGGGGGGGGCTCTAAGGCCTCCTCATCAAATTCAGGCAGTAGCTTTCGCTTTGGGTAGCTCTTTGTGTGACGGCTGCCGCCGTGTTTGTCTGTGGTGTTGAGCACTTTACTCCATCTGATTCTGAGTGTATGTTCCGCAGTCTTGAGCTTCCGCTTCTGCTTTTTCAGGCTACGCGCAGTGGCGACGAGCCTTTTATGGAGATTCTTCTGCTCCAGGCGCTTATCCGGTGTGAGGTCATCCGGACTGTTATCTTCACCGGGGATGGGTTGTTCGGATTGATTATCTGTGTTGCCTTGGTCAGACGGTTGTTCAGTGCCATGTGGGTCGTCCGCCGGATCACTCTGCTCTATCGCTGGGTCTGTATGGCCGCTATTTCTGTCGAGGCGGGGTTTGGAGCGGCGCTTACGCCGCCACTTTGTCTGCTTTTCGAGGGAACGATCCTTTGCTGCGTCCCTCTGTTCCTCGTCGTCGCTTCCTTTAGGTGTGTCCACCATGTATACATCGTGAGATGAGGTGGCTGTGACTGGTTCCTGTTCGTGTCCTACATCGTTGTCCATATCGTCGATGTCTTCGGAGTCGAAGTCAAGCATGTCGGTCAAGTCATCGACAGTGGCTATGAAGTGGGTGGTGGGTGGGCGTCAAATTTTCATCGTCCGCATCCCAATCCTGCCGGTTATAATCCGGCCGGGACTCCCCTGACAAAGAGAGAGATCTTAGAGAATTCAGTATGTCACCGAAGGGCGAGTGCTGAAAGATATCCGCGGCAGTAAACTCCATGATCGGCGCCCAATCGGATTCGATTAGCAGGGGCGCGGGCGGCTCGGAGTCCAGAGGGGAGTCCGGCAATTTGGAGTTACGAGCCTCGCGAAGGGTATCCGACTCGATCACCGTTGAGAATGCGGCCTCCATGGCGGGATCCAACCATCCGTCCATGGATGGCGTGATTGGCTCCGAATTGCAGGTCGGAGCGGTTGCAGGTGCGACTTCCTGAACATTGTTCGACCGCAGAGCTAAATCATGCCCATCGTGACAGTGCGGTGCACTCGGCAAGGGCTCGAATCCGTTGAAGATCAAGTCTCCGCGGGTATCGTCCATGTAGTTTAGGCTTCCAAACCTGACCTGATGGCCAGGGGCATAGCTTTCAATCTACTCCAGATGGCCAAGCGAATTGGCCCGCAGTGCAAAGCCGCCGAATACAAGAATTTGTCCGGGGAGAAAAGTCTCACCCTAGACTGCATCGCCAACGATGATCGAAGGAGCCATCAAGCCTGATGGTGACGACACAGAGGAACTCTCAATGAAAGCACCAATGTCGGTGTCAAAACCGGCGGATCTCGGGTAGGGGGTCCCGAACTGTGCGTCTAGGCGGATGGTAACAGGAGACAAGGGACACGATGTTTTTACCCAGGTTCAGGCCCTCTCGATGGAGGTAAAACCCTACTCCTGGTTGATTAATATTGATGATATGGGTAGTACAAGATTAGATCTACCATGAGATCAGAGAGGCTAAACCCTAGAAGCTAGCCTATGGTATGAATATATGTTGTCCTATGGATTAAAACCCTCCGGTTTATATAGACACCGAAGAGGGCTAGTGTCGGTGTCAAAACCGGCGGATCTCGGGTAGGGGGTCCCAAACTGTGCGTCTAGGCCGGATGGTAACAGGAGGCAGGGAACACGATGTTTTACCCAGGTTCGGGCCCTCTTGATGGAGGTAAAACCCTACGTCCTGCTTGATTAATATTGATGATATGGGTAGTATAAGAGTAGATCTACCACGAGATCAAGGAGGCTAAACCCTAGAAGCTAGCCTATGGTATGATTGTTGTCTATGGGGTTGACGAAGTTGTCCTACGGACTAAAACCCTCCGGTTTATATAGACACCGGATAGGGTTAGGGTTACATAGAGTCGGTTACAATGGTAGGAGATCTTGAATATCCGCATCGCCAAGCTTGCCTTCCACGCCAAGGAAAGTCCCATCCGGACACGGGACGAAGTCTTCAATCTTGTATCTTCATAGTCTAGGAGTCCGACTGAAGGTATAGTCCGGCTACCCGAACACCCCCTAATCCAGGACTCCCTCGGTAGCCCCTGAACCAGGCTTCAATGACGACGAGTCTGGCACGCAAATTGTCTTCGGCATTGCAAGGCGGGTTCCTCCTCCCAATCCTTCATAGAAGATTGTAAACACCAAGAGTAGTGTCCGGCTCTGTAAAATAAGCTTCCACATATTGCCATAGAGAGAATAATATTAACACAAATCAAATCTGCTGACGTATTCTGCAGTGCGCCATCGCACCACAACCAAGCCATTTACTCGAATCGTTTTTACTTTTCCCCCTTAGCATGTTTTGCGAGGCGGTTTCCTTGGCACGTCTTGTCAAAGCAGAGATCATGTACCCTTTTTATGGGATTCTCGTTAATACGGACGTGGGTAACCCAACCGCGCCATTTATTACGGCGCTCGGGAGGCAAGAGAGTTTTATTAGGTAGGTGGGGACGCATAACCGCATCCGCCTATATAAGGGGATAAGGATCCACCCTTTTTACCTACGCCTTCTTCCTCCCTTGCCTATCCATCTCTCGCGCACCCGAGCTCCAGCGCCCAAGCCCGCACATCCCACCTCAACCCTCTCCAGCAATGTCCGGAGCGGGAGGCAAATGGATGGTCTTCTCCGTTACGGAGGGTAAAGTAAAAAAGCTAAGGAAGGCCGGATACTTGTCCAAGGACATCACGCACCGGCTTCCCGAAGAGGGGCAGCTTATCCCCACCCCAAGGCCCCATGAGAGGGTCGTGTTTCTCCACCACTTCCTCCGTGGACTAGGTTTTCCACTCCACCCATTTGTCTGGGGGCTCATGTTCTACTACGGCCTGGACTTCCATGATCTGGCTCCAAACTTCATCCTCAACATCTCGGCGTTTATTGTCGTGTGCGAGGCCTTTCTCCGCGTCCGCCCCCGTTTCGGCCTCTGGCTCAAGACCTTCAACGTCAAGCCCAAGATGGTGCACGGCAGCCAGGCAGAGTGCGGAGACGCTATGGCGGGCAAGATGGCCAACGTCCTATGGTTCGAGGGCTCTTTCATGGAGACCCTAAAGGGATGGCAAGCCGGGTGGTTTTATATGACCGAGCCACGCGATCCAGAATGGACCGCAGCCCCTGAGTTCCGATCCGGACCCCCCACGCGGCTTATGTCCTGGAAAGAGACGGGCCTGTCATGGGGTGACGAAAAAGAGGTGACCGAATTGCAAACATGCATCCAGTCCCTGGTGAATAAGCCAGTCCGGCTTGTTAATATAATCCAGGTTATGCTCGTTCGCCGGATCCTCCCGTGCCAACAACGGGATTTTAATCTGTGGGAGTTCGACCCGGCGCAACACCAAACCCTCAACAGGCTTTTCAACACGACGTATGAAGACGCCTGGAAGATGCTATTCAAGGGCGCCGAGGCTCCCGCATCCACTTCCGAGGACCGCGGATACAGCTCGCAGCGTCACGCTAGCAAGGTATGCCATCTACACCCTTCACAGGATGTTAAGCCTTTTTTCATAGTTTGACACTATGCGGGATCTAAACTCCCTTTCCTCTGACAGGCTTGGCGGGTGATAGCCGAGCCGATTAACTGTCCGGCTCCGCTGCCCGAAAATCCAGCCCCAGCTTTACTGGTGGCCCCGGCGCCTTATGTGGTGCCGGAGAAGAAGGTCAAGAAGAAGAAGACCACGGGGACTCGAAAGAGTGCCCGCAACGTGGTGGTGTCGGACTCGTCATCTGACGAGTCCGAGGCGCCCTCCTCCCGCGAGAACGAGGAGGAGGAAGAAGAAGACTCTCCCTCTCCAGTGGAGGGAGGAGAGAAGAGGAAGGTCGCCCAATGGGGGAGGCCGAGGGGTCTAGGAAAAGGAAGACCCCTCCGCCGGACTACGCCCCTGACGCCGAAGAGGGCGAAGAGGAGTGGCCGGACAGGGCCAAGCGTCCGGCAAAATCGTAAATGTTCTCATACCAGAGTAACTCATGATATTCCTTTTGTTGCATAACTTCCCCTAATGTCGAATATAATCATGCAGCCCGCCCCGGGCCGCACTCAACGAGTCGTCGAGTGGCTCCCTGGATTCATCGGACGTGAACTCTGTTCCGCTCGCTGTCTCCCCCCGCACTGCGGATGACGCCGAAGTGGCGGCTCAACGAGCTCCGGGGCAGGAGGAGGTGGTCCTGGAGGAGCCGCAAGGCGACCTCCCGGACCCCAGGAGTGAAGGGGACAAGACCCCCCAGGGCTCCAAGTCCGGCCTTAAGCCGGACACCGTGCCGGAATCTTCAACAATTCCGGACCGTGGCAGGCGAACTCCTTCCAAGAGGAGCAAGCCTTCTGAGCCAGCAGCCTCCATCCAACTGGAGGCGCCGGGCAATCTGCTGGAGGTGCTTGAAGGTGCCTCCATCGACGAGGAGCACCATACTATTATGAGTACGGTGATCCGGAAGGTTCGGTCGGCCAAGAGCGGGCTGAATGAAGCTTGCGCTGGCCTCCTAACAGGCTTCGAGGTAAGTAAAAATATGTAAAAATATTACCGCATAGACAGTAGCCCCTGATGCTCTATTTGGTGTTCGGAAAGAAAAGCCGAATAGAGGATCTATGAAATTTCGCAGGAGTCTAATAATAAAGGGGTCAATATGCATATGCAGGCTTCGCTGCTAGCCACCGCCGCACTGACTGCGGAGGTGGATACCCTAAAACAGGGACTCGAGCGGTCCGAGCAAGAGCTCGGCCGTGCCAAACAGCAGCTCGAGGAGAAAGAAGGTAAGAAATACCTTATAAAAAGGTGCCTATAGAGAGGCGTGATTGCAAGAAATAACAGGATTGTACTGCTTATTGTAGGGGCCACGACTGAGGTGGCGACCCTCAAGCAGGCGCTGTCCGAGGCCGAAAAGAAAACGGCCGCGGAGCGCACCGAGCGAGAGAAACTTGGGTCTCAGGTCGGCGAGGTGCAGCAAGAGCTTCAGGCTCTCATGAAGAAACATGAGAGTTTGGAGCTGGAGTCAAAGACCCAAGCGTCCGAGCTCGCGACGGCCCTTGAGACTGCCAAGTCTGCCAAGGCCGAAGCCCAAAAGGCTCTCCGAGAGTTGGAGGATATGAAAAATATAGCAGCGGGTAAGGCATTCTTTATGCAAAGCAGAAACATAAAAGTAAACTACCTGTTACTTACCTGAATCCGGAGTTCTCTAGGGGCCTTCGCGATCTTCCCCACAGCGTGTCCGATGCCACTGCATTCTACCGAGCTGAAGAGGGCAGCTCGACGGAGAAGGTATTCTGGTCTCAGTATGCTGAGGCCGGACACCCTGTGCCCTTGAGCGACCAGCTGAAACAGTTGGTCGAACTCCATAAGGCGGCCGAACAGGCCATGAAGGGCTTCATAGTTCGGCTGTGGCCCGGAGAGGCCTTGCCTGGGAGCTACTTCGGGTTGGTGCGGCGGCTGGTGGAGTCCTGTCCAAGGCTCGAGGTCATCAAGCACTCCGCCTGCATCGAAGGTGCCCGTAGGGCCCTTGCCCGTGTAAAGGCGCACTGGGGTAAGCTGGACGGTGAGAAGCTTGTGACGGACGGGCCGCCGCCGGGGAAGGAGCATCGCAAGCCAGAGAACTACTATAAGGATGTTCTTGCAGGTGCCCGCCTTGTGGCAGATGAGTGCACCAAGGATGTAATTTTTGAATGAATTCGCTCGTGTTTATCCTGTGCGCTGAAAACTTGTTCATATGCGCTAAGCAATGCTTATTGAATTTAAAATATTATTTTCTGTGCGGCCGTTTATCAAAATTTGAGAGATGGCCAGTCGTCGGCTTCTGCCCCCATGCCACTAGTGCTGGGGTGTTCGGTGATAAACCTGGGCGCTCTTTTTCCCATGGTTGGGTCCTTCGAGGGAGGTGCTCAGCACGACGAACCAGGCAATCGGACTATAATGCTTGAACACTCTCACTTAGCCATAGAACTTTATAATTTTAAATTTCGGCGAAGCCCCTAGTTCGGAGGACCGAGTTCGGGGCGCTATCCACGCCTTGGCTGGGGTTATCTAGCTCCTCGCTCAAAGCAGCATAAGCCTTTAGGGACTCGAAAAACCTCTCGAACAGCGACCGGTCTCTCGCCTCATCATGACAGTCAGTTTTAGCTTTCTCCACTGAGGTGCTTAACCCAGCTCAACCGGGGCACAATCGCAGTGGTTCTCCTAGTGCTACCTTAGCCGATATAGCGGAACGTAAGGCACCAAAACATAGGAGCCGGGCAAACCCAACTATTGACCCAAATCATGATTCGGAGCTGATGCATATAGTGCTATAAGTTCGGGGTGCCGCACTTGTGAAAGTGTACGGACTTCTCACGTCATATTAATGGGTACTAAAGCCCCTAGCGTATTTTGCCGTACCACAGTGTACGGGTGCAACATGTCATAAACATATATATGAAAAGATGATAATGCAAAAAATAGGCAGAAAGCTATGCATTGTTTATAAAGAGGCTATTTATCAAAGCCGAACTATACAAGTGGTGCGATAAGCAAAAAGATATTGGACTATTTAGTATGTCCTGACCAGGGGCAGGCCGCGGAGTTGTATTTAAAACAGGTATACCGCTTGTAACAGAGACCACCTGGGAGTTCCATAATGCGGCATGGCTTGTCTGCCTCCTGGATCTTGCATCGTTTGTGCGGCAGTCGAATTGCCGAACAGGTCGTCCGAAGTATGGAGTCCTGAAAGTAAGAAAAAGTTGAAAAAAGAATCCGGCAGCCCCTAGTACGTTTTAAGCCGTATTTTGGGCATGCCGTTATTATGCCCCTTCCCCTGTGCCCATGGTATTTCAAGGGCGTAGTTGTGTACGCGAGGTACTAGTTTCGCTAGGTCGCGAAGGCTGGGGTTGGGGCCGCATTGCTACGCTTGCTCGGAGTGTGCCAGGCAGTCTTGCTGTAGGTTACTCCGGGCGCGCTTGGCAGTGTCTGGCTTTTTAATGGCCGGACTGGAGAATTGCCGAAGAAGGCTACTTTGTACCTCCGCTGCGAGAGCCGCCGTATGCTCCTCCGTACGGAGGGAGTTTTTGGTGTTTCCGTTGACCGTGATTATTCCTCGAGGGCCTGGCATCTTGAGTTTGAGATATGCGTAGTGCGGCACCGCATTGAATTTTGCGAATGCGGTTCGTCCAAGCAGGGCGTGATAGCCACTGCGAAACGGGACTATATCGAAGATTAACTCTTCACTTCGGAAATTATCCGGGGATCCGAAGACCACGTCAAATGTTACTGAGCCTGTACAGTTGGCTTCTACACCTGGTATGACGCCTTTAAAGGTCATTCTTGTGGGTTTGATCCTTGAGGGGTCTATGCCCATTTTCCACACTGTGTCTTGATAAAGCAGGTTCAGGCTACTGCCGCCGTCCATGAGGACTCTTATGAGGTGAAATCCGTCGATGATTGGGTCAAGGATCAATGCGGCGAAGCCACCATGACGGATGCTAGTGGGATGGTCCCTCCGATCAAAAGTGATTGGGCAGGAGGACCATGGGTTGAACTTTGGGGCGACTGGCTCCATCGCGTATACGTCCCGTAGCGCACGCTTCCGCTCCCGCTTGGGAATGTGGGTTGCGTATATCATGTTCACCGTCCGCACTTGTGGGGGAAAGCCCTTCTGTCCATTGTTGTTCGGCGGCTTGGGATCCTCGTCGTTGCTATGCAGCCCCTTGTCTTTGTTTTCGGCTCTTAACTTGCCTGCCTGCTTGAACACCCAACAATCCCTGTTAGTGTGATTGGCTGGCTTTTCGGGGGTGCCATGTATCTGGCACAAGCGATCGAGTATTCGGTTCAAACTGGACGGGCCCTGAGTATTATTTTTAAATGGCTTTTTCTGCTGACCGGATTTATAGCCTCTGAATCCGGCATTGACTGCCGTGTCTTCATTGCTGTCGCTGTTAACGCGGCGTTTTTGTTTGTTCCGACGTGTCCTACCACTTTTGTCCTTGGTATCCGAATTACCGGGGTTCCTTGATAAGTTGTTACTGCGAGCTAGCCAGCTGTCTTCACCCGCGCAAAAGCGGGTCATGAGTGTCGTGAGGGCTGCCATGGATTTCGGCTTTTCCTGTCCCAGGTGCCGGGCAAGCCACTCGTTGCGGATGTTATGCTTGTAGGCTGCTAGGGCTTCTGCGTCCGGACAGTCGACTATCTGGTTTTTCTTTGTTAGGAACCGTGTCCAGAATGGTCTGGCTGATTCTTCTGGCTGCTGAATTATGTGGCTTAAGTCATCGGCATCCGGTGGTCACACATAAGTGCCCTGGAAGTTGTCGAGGAATGCGGCTTCCAGGTCCTCCCAAGAACCGATTGAGTCTGCTGGCAAGCTGTTAAGACAATGCCGGGCCGGTCCTTTAAGTTTGAGCGGGAGGTACTTGATGGCGTGTAGATCATCGCCGCGCGCCATGTGGATGTGAAGAAGATAATCCTCAATCCATACCGCCGGGTCTGTGGTGCCATCGTATGATTCGATGTTTACGGGTTTGAAACCCTCTGAGGTTTTATGCTCCATTACTTCATTCGTGAAGCATAGTGGGCGTGCAGCGCCCCTGTACTGGGCTATATCACGACGTAGCTCGGAAGAGCTATGTCTGTTGTGTTCGGCCCGGCCGGATTTGTTGTATCCGGAGTGAAGATCATCGTCACGTGCCGTAGGGCGCCTGCGCGATCCGTAGATCGATCTTGTTTGTCTTGCCTTGTCCTCCAGTACGTCTCGCAGGTCTGGCGCATTTTCCTGTGCCTTAGTTGAGTGGTGTCGGGGCATGGCTTGGGTGGAGGGTCGAGAGACCTCTCTGTCGCGGCCGCGAGGTGGTCGGTCTGCCATGTCATGCGCTGGTGATGTAGGTGCTTCCTCCTCTGATCGGGGTAGCGGCCTGCGCTTTGGGTAACTCTTGGAGGGGCGTTCGAGTTCATACTCTTCAGCCGCAAGGACTTCAGTCCATCTGTCAGCTAGCAAATCTTTGGCAGCTCTAAGGTGCTGCTGCTTTTTCTTGAGGCTGCTTGCCGTGGCTAAAAGCCTGCGTCTAAAACGCTCTTGTTCGGCGGGGTTTGATGGTATGATGAATTCGTCGTCATCGAGGCTTGCCTCGTCTTCGGAGGGAGGCATATAGTTATCATCCTCAACCTCTTGGTCTGCCGCTCTCTCATGAGGGCTGGCTTCTCCATCTTCCTGTGCCGAATCTTGCTGAGGTGGGTGTTCTTCGTCACTATCCGGGGTAGTATTATCTCCCATGCCGGAATCACCGTTCTTGCTTTTGCGGGATTTAGAGCGGCGCTGCTGACGCCGGCGCTTTGGCTGTTTCTTGGGGGTGTCCTCCCCCATTGTTCCATCGCCATCTCCATCCTTCGGAGTATCCACCATATATATGTCATATGACGAGGTGGCCTTCCAGCGCCCTACAGGTGCTGGTTCCTGTTCGTCTCCTACATCGTCGTCCATACCGTCGATGTCTTCGGAGCCGAAGTCAAGCATGTCAGTTAAATCGTCGACAGTGGCTACAAAGTGGGTGGTGGGTGGGCTTTGAATTTCTTCGTCGTCCGTATCCCATCCTCGCTGACCGTAATCCGGCCAGGGCTCTCCTGATAAAGAGAGAGACTTAAGAGAAGTCAGGATGACGCCAAAAGGCGAGTGCTGAAAGATGTCTGCGGCGGTGAACTCCATTATCGGCGCCCAATCGGATTCGATTGGCAGGGGCGCGGGGGTTTCGGAGTCCGGGGAGGAGTCCAGATCCTCGGAGTCACGGATCATGCAGAGTGCGGGGCTAGCGTTCGGCTCGATCGCCTTTGAGGTCGCAGCCCCCAAGGTGGCGTCCAACCGCTCGTCCTCGATTGGCACAATAGGCTCCGAGTTAGAGGTCGGAACCGAAGCGTGAGCGGCCTCCAGGACACTGTCCGGAGGCAGAGCTAGATCATGCCCATCGAGATAGTGCGGCGCGCTTGGTCGTGGCTCGAACCCGTCAAAGATCAAGTCTCCGCGGATGTCAGCTGTGTAGTTTAAGCTTCCAAACCTGACTTGATGGCCAGGGGCGTAGCTTTCGATCTGCTCCAAGTGGCCAAGAGAATTGGCCCGCAGAGCGAAGCCGCCGAAGACGAAGATCTGTCCGGGGAGAAAAGTCTCACCCTGGACCGCATCGCTGCTGATGATCAGAGGAGCCATCGGGCCTAACGGCGACGACACAGAGGAACTCTCAATGAAAGCACCAATGTCGGTGTCAAAACCGGTTGATCTCGGGTAGGGAGTCCCGAACTGGGCGTCTAGGCCGGATGGTAACAGGAGGCAGGGAACATGATGTTTTACCCAGGTTCGGGCCCTCTTGATGGAGGTAAAACCCTACGTCCTGCTTGATTAATATTGATGATATGGGTAGTACAAGAGTAGATCTACCACGAGATCAAGGAGGCTAAACCCTAGAAGCTAGCCTATGGCATGATTGTTGTCTATGGGGTTGATGAAGTTGTCCTACGGACTAAAACCCTCCGGTTTATATAGACATCGGATAGGGTTAGGGTTACATAGAGTCGGTTACAATGGTAGGAGATCTTGAACATCCGCATCGCCAAGCTTGCCTTCCACGCCAAGGAAAGTCCCATCCGGACACGGGACGAAGTCTTCAATCTTTTATCTTCATAGTCCAGGAGTCCGGCTGAAGGTATAGTCCGGCTACCCGAACACCCCCTAATCCAGGACTCCCTCAGCTAGGGTTACACAGAGTCGGTTACAATGGGAGGAGATCTACATATCCGTATTGCCAAGCTTGCCTTCCACGCCAAGGAAAGTCCCATTCGGACACGGGGCGAAGTCTTCAATCTTGTATCTTCATAGTCCAACAGTCCAGCCAAAGGTTATAGTCCGGCTGTCCGGATACCCCCTAATCCAGGACTCCCTCAATAAGCATCACAAAATACAGAGGTTTTTGCAAAAGAATGAATCAATAACTTAGTTTTAGTTTTCCTCAGAAAGCATTTAGGATCAATTGATTTGTAAACTCGGTGATACCGAAGCAGCTGTTGGAACCTAAACCAGTGAACTCAGTCAGACCGAGTCACAGTTCGGTGGCACCGAGACTGCTAGGGTTTCACAAAGTCCTGAACTCGGTCACACAGATTTTCAATTCTCGGTCAGACCGAGAATCTCATGTGCAATGGCCTGAGCCGAATCGGTGGTACCGAGTTCCACAACTCGGATGGTCCGGGATGGTTTTGGTGGAAACCTAAACCTAAATTTTCAATTCATCTCTAATCTATGGAGTGTTTTGACTGGATAAGATCGTTCAATCGTGGCAAGATTCATGGCGAACACAATGTGCTAGGAATCGGATAAGGATAGCACAGTGATCAAGTTCATACCCTAGTTCGGTGATGAACTCGCTACGGCGGCAACGGCATGGTTGATTTCCGTTGACGGCGGTGGAGACCAGCGGCAGGAGGCAACTGGCGACGAGGAGGACGATCCGGAGACCCTAGAGGCAGAGCGGGCTAAGCGCGGGCGAAAGAGTTCGGAGAAAATTTCCAATTTTTTTCCCGTGGGTATATATAGCCCGACCCTGTCGGTGTGACCGATTGGAACAACTCGGTGGCACCGAGATACATAACTGCAACAGTTACTGCAACTCGGTGTGACCGAAAAGTTCAAATCGGTTGCACCGAGATTGAAAACCTAGATCGACTTAGTGATCTCGGTATGACCGAAATGGATGAATCGGCCAGACCGAAACACACAAAGAAGTTTTGGAAGTTTAGGTCTATGACAAATCGGGGAACTCCAAGTGCTCCTCACACAGAGTGGTTCGAATCTGACTTGATCAAATTTTGTGATGTAGCATGAATAGAGTTTGAGACGAGAAAAGCATAGATAGCTAGAGAAGGTTCTTAGGCATTCTTGTCCATCCACTTGGCAAGAGAAAAAGAAACCAATCAGTCAAAACAACAAGTGGATGTCCTCGAATGAGTAAAATATGCGACCAACATGCTCACACAATAAAATGGCAAATGAAATATGTGGCAAAGCATGCACAACCAATTCTAGCATCTATCAAGCAATTGGCGATGACTAGGTCATCTATATATGAGTATATTAACTTAGGAGTCAAATGAGAACATTTGATCATAGGTCATACTCATCGTTTAAGCACAAGTGGGGTTACCACTTTTACATAAAGCATTATTGTTCACACCATTAGAGTTGCTTTAGCTCAATTTTTAGAGTAAAGCTCCCCCTAGATGTGAGATCCCCCCTAAGAGGGATGAACTAACCTTGGGTTTTGTCGATGATGACTTCATGTAGATGTTGAAGATGTGGATGCTCAATGTTGATGTAGATCATTTGGAGCTATCCTTTGGAGTGAGTTGCACTTTCAATACCTACACGGGTTAGTCCCAAAAGGAACAAACAAGGATATCCATAGACATAGAGTGATGCACACACAAGATGATTTCTATGAAAACTTTAGGTTACCTTGTCCCTTGTCTTACCAACAAGAGGGTTTGTGACTCCTTGAACTAGTGCAAGATGTGGAAGTTGATTGCACTTGTTCTTGCCAAGATGATAAGAGTGAAGTATGTTGGCGGAGTCACCCTCAAGAACTCTCTAGTCCTTCTTCTTTGGGATCCACACCATCTTGATGGGAATCCTCGGAGTTGTAGTTGTACTTGATGAAGTGGAACTTGAATTAGTCTTGGGACCCACTTGACCAAGGCCTTAGGAGCTTCTTCAAATGCATCAATTTCCTCTTGAAGCTTGTCCTTGCCTTTTTGCTTGTGGTCTTGTGGTGGAAGATCATCTTGAGCTTGTGTTCCTTTGAAATAAGTAGGAGCATACTTCTCTTATTGAGGAACAAACTTCGTCTTGGGGTATTGATCTTGTTCCCACTCAACTCCATTGGCATTGAACTTTCGTTCAAAACCAATACCTTGGTTCTTCCGATGCCTTCCTTGCTTGCGTACAATTTCCTCGAATTGCTTACTCCCGACAAGGCTCTTGTAGACACCTTCTCTATAATTCCCTTCAATAAGCTATTTTCTTGCTCAAGTGTAACTTGGCTAAGAGAATCACTAGTGGAATCAAGAGAACTACTAGAAGCAACAACATTGGATTTAGCATGATTATTGTTACTACTAGAGGAAGAATCTTTCTTGTTCTTGTTACTAGACTTGACTTGAGGCATGTAAGTGGATAAGAGTAAACGCTTGGCAATGTAAGAAGAACTTTTCTTATGAAGATCATCATTGATTGCTTTTAAGAACCCATGCTCTTGCTCAAGGTTGAGCTTTTCAAAGCATAATTTCTCATGGGTCCTTAAAAGTTCTCGATGATCTCCTAAGATAGTTTCATGAGCTAACTTAAGAGTGTTTAGTTCTTTAGTTAGAGACTCAATCTTCTCCTTATCATTATCATTCGTTTTATCTTGATTAGCATGATTAATTGACGTTTCATCATAGTATTCATCACTAGAGTTGTCAACAAGTAAATCATCATCACCTAACAAGTCATCTTCATCACTATTGAAATCAACATACTCGGGGTGTGATACCTTTGGACCTTTGGCCATGAAGCATCTTCCAATTCCTTCATTTGGTGACTCAAATATGTCGTAGGAGTTTGTTGACACAAGTGCTAGACTGGCAACACCTTCATCTTGAGTATATTCGGAGTCGGAGTGATAGCTTCTCTCTGAGTGGTTGTCGGAGTCGGATCCGGATACCCATTCACCAACATGAGCTTGATGTCTTCGTTTTGTGTGGATCCTTGATGACTTGTCCTTTCTTTCCGAATCCTTGCTTCTCTGTGAGGGTCTTCGTTCATAACGATCATCTCTACTCCTTCTAGGTGGTGATTCTTCTCTTCTACTTCTTCTCTTGGGAGAATCTTCTCTTCTCTTGTAGGGGGCCGTACACTCATTGGAATAGTGTCCGGGCCTTCCACAATTGTAGTAGTTTCGCTCTCGACTAGAAGATCTTTTGTCATTGTAGGACCTTGACTTGGAGCTTCTCTCTTTGCTTCTACTCTTGTAGAACTTGTTGAAGTTCTTCACCATTAAGCTCAATTCTTCATTGAAGGTTTATTTCTCACTTGATGATGTGGGGGCTTCACATGAGGCTTTGTAAGCACCACTTGATTTGTTGTGAAGTTCCTCTTTATCCTTGAGTGACATCTCATGAGCAACAATTCTTCCAATGACTTCCGTTGGCTTGAGATCTTTGTAATTGGGCATCATTTGAATCAATGTGCACACGGTATCATATTTTCCATCCAAGGCTCTTAGGATTTTTCTTGATGATGAATTTGTTGGTCATCTCTTCACTTCCTAAGCCGGCAATCTCATTTGTGATAAGAGCAAGCCTAGAGTACATTTCAGCGACACCTTCACCATCCTTCATTTTGAACTTGTCAAGTTGACTTTGAAGCACATCCAACTTGGATTCCTTGACGGAGTTGGTACCTTCATGCATGTCAATCAAAGTATCCCAAATTTCCTTTGCATTCTCAAGACGGCTGATTTTGTTGAATTCTTCGGGGCACAATCCGTTGAAGAGGATATGACAAGCTTGAGCGTTGTATTGCAGCATTTTCAACTCTTCCGCGGTGGCTTCACAGTTCGGTTCTTTCCCGTCAAAGAATTCACCTTGCAAGCCAATACACACAATAGCCCAAATGGCAGGGTTATGTCCAAGAATATGCATTTTCATCTTATGCTTCCAACTAGCAAAATTAGTACCATCAAAATAAGGACCTCTACGGTGATAATTTCCCTCGCTAGACGCCATACTCTCCTAGGTTGTGAAACCAAGGCTATGACCACCAAAAGCTATGGAAATCAAAGCAAATGGAGACCAAAGCTCTGATACCACTTGTAGGATCGAAAGTATGTCTAGAGGGGGGGGGGTGATTAGACTACTTGACCAATTAAAAATCTATCCTTTTCCCAATTTTAGTCTTTGGCATATTTTAGCTATCTTAGCACAAGTCAAGCAATCTTAACACAATTCAAGCAAGCATGCAAAGAGTATATGAGCAGCGGAAAGTAAAGCATGCAACTTGCAAGAATGTAAAGGGAAGGGTTTGGAGAATTCAAACGCAATTGGAGACACGGATGTTTTTGTCATGGTTCCGATAGGTGGTGCTATCGTACATCCACGTTGATGGAGACTTCAACCCACGGAGGGTAACGGTTGCGCGAGTCCACGGAGGGCTCCACCCATGAAGGGTCCACGAAGAAGCAACCTTGTCTATTCCATCATGGCCATCGCCCACGAAGGACTTGCCTCACTAGCGGTAGATCTTCACGAAGTAGGCGATCTCCTTGCCCTTACAAACTCCTTGGTTCAACTCCACAATCTTGTCGGAGGCTCCCAAGTGACACCTAGCCAATCTAGGAGACACCACTCTCCAAGAAGTAACACATGGTGTGTTGATGATGAACTCCTTGCTCTTGTGCTTCAAATGATAGTCTCCCCAACACTCAACTCTCTCTCACAGGATTTGGATTTGGTGGAAAGAAGATTTGAGTGGAAAGCAACTTGGGGCAGGCTAGAGATCAAGATTCATATGGTGGGAATGGAATATCTTGGCCTCAACACATGAGTAGGTGGTTCTCTCTCAGAAAATGTGTATTGGAAGTGTAGATCTGTTCTGATGGCTCTCTCCATGAATGAAGAGTGGGTGGAGGGGTATATATAGCCTCCACACAAAAACTAACCGTTACACACAATTTACCAATCTCGGTGGGACCGAATGGGAAACTCGGTCGGACCGATTTAGTAAACCTAGTGACCGTTAGGATTTTCGGTGGGACTGAGATGCAACTCGGTAGGACCGATATGGTTAGGGTTAGGGCATAACGTAATCTCGGTGATACCGATTACACAAACTCGGTGGAACCGATTTTGGTAATAAGCTAACCAGAGAGTTGGCCAGGTAAACTCGGTGGGACCGATTCGCTTATCTCGGTGAGACCGAAATGTTACAAAAGGGAAACAGAGAGTTTACATTGCAATCTCGGTGGGACCGATCGCTCATCTCGGTAGGACCGAAATGTTACGAAGGGAAACAGAGAGATTACAATCCCATCTCGGTGAGACCGAGATCCCTATCGGTGAAACCGATTTGCCTAGGATTTGTGGCAGTGGCTATGACATCTGAACTCGGTGGCGCCGGATAGAAAGAATCGGTGGGGCCGAGTTTGACTTTTGGTTTAGGTCATATGTGGATGTGGGAAGATAGTTGAGGGTTTTGGAGCATATCACTAAGGACTTTGAGCAAGCAAGCCATTAAGAAACACCTCATCCCCTCTTGATAGTATTGGCTTTTCCTATAGACTCAATGTGATCTTGGATCACTAAAATATAAAATGTAGAGTCTTGAGCTTTGAGCTTGAGCCAAACTTTTCGTCCTTAGTATTTTGAGGGATCCACTTTCCTCATCCATGCCATGCCATTCATTGAGCTTTTCCTAAAATATTAATCTTGGAATAATGTTAGCTCAATGAGCTATATGTTGTTAGGAATTACCAAAACCACCTAGGGATAGTTGCACTTTCAGTAACCACGTGTGAAGCGTGTCAGTTCCATTCAAAGAAACTTCATCAGCCAGCTCAAGCCCTTCAAACAATCCCTCTCTCATGGCCATTTTCGGTCTGGGGGCTCGACATACTTGGCCCCTTCCCCCGCGCCATCGGGGGCTTTGAGTACTTGTACATTGCAGTCGACAAGTTCACAAAGTGGCCGGAGGTGGAAGCAGTGAGGAAGGTGACAGCACAGTCAACCGTCAAATTCTTCAAGGGGCTAGTCTGCCGTTTTGGTGGTCCAAACAGGGTCATTACCTTTAACGGCATGCAGTTCACAAGCCACACCTTCATGCGATACATTGAGGACCTCGGCAGCAAGGTCGGTTTCGCCTCCGTGGCACACCCACGGAGCAACGGCCAGGCGGAGAGGGCAAATGCTAAAGTACTGCGAGGCCTGAGAACAAAGACTTTTGACAGGCTGCACAAAAGCGGAAGGCGCTGGATTGATGAGTTGTTGGCTGTTCTTTGGTCGATCAAAACGACGCCAAATCGAGCCACCAGCCAGACACCCTTTGCCCTGGTATACGGAGCAGAAGCAGTTCCCCCATGGAACTCACATACGGGTCACCTCGAGTGCTCGCTTATGACGAGCTTGAGCAAGAGTGATTGCGGCAAGATGACGCAAAGCTCCTTGAGGAAGATAGTCTTCGGGCGGCTGTGAGAGTAGTACGCTACCAACAAGCCTTGCGCCGCTACCATAGCTGCAAGGTTCATGCCCGAAGCTTTGAGGAAGGCGACGTTGTTCTTTGGCACGTTCAATCGGCCAAGAATTCCAACAAGTTGACGCCGAAGTGGGAAGGCCCTTATCGGGTAATACGAGTCACCAGGCCCGGCGCAGTCCGCCTGGAGACTGAAGATGCCATTCCAGTGAGCAACTCCTGGAACATCGAGCATCTTCGTAAGTTTTACCCATAAGGTGCGGTTGACGGGCCTCCCAACAAACCACCTTTTGTACAAGCCTTGCCGGCAAGGCATGTAACCCTTTGTACAAAGCCAGGCGCAGACCCTGAGCATAAATAAATGAAGCGCTGGCGCCCTAAGTTATAGCATGCATGCTAGGTTAAGTCTCTCCCTCGGTTAGGGTTGATAGTGCTTAGCGGCGACTAACCCCTAGCATAGAGGTCGAGTGTGCGTCTCTCTGTTCCTTTCCGTCCCTTTTTGGTTCACAGGATACATGGACATTTCTGCTGAGCTGTTTGGAAGAAAGAGAACGAGCTGGCACCCCGGACCCGGCAAGCCAAGGTTGCCGGGGGGCTGTAGATTCCGATAAGTCCTTCTTCCCCTGTTTTGCATTTCCGTGTGGAATTGGGACGTATGGAACCTCGTTTTGTTCCTAGGCTACCGTGCTCCCCTTTGCCCGCACCCAGGGACTATTCCCTTTGGTCGGAATTTGGTTGTAGTCGCGGTAACAATGAAGCAAGCGTAGGGCCTAACCCTACTTCGCCCTTGCCTCTGCCAAGAGCGTGAGAATGGTCGAACGGAGTAAGGGGACGGCAAGGCCTGTTGCCGGGCGACAATGTTTATATTAAAAATAACAAGGATTTGTTCCTTGGTATGGGCTTTGCTCACACACAAAGAACCCGACAAGCACCCTTTTTCATTAATACGTCCCATACAGGTACAGTTCGTGCGGAGTGTAAACATGAGCAAGGGGATTACAAGTTTTAAATTCGACTAAGGCCCATGGGCTTACAAACTAAAAAGAGATAAGGTGCCCATAATCCCTTTCTTGTCCCTCTCCTCAGGGAACGGAACAAGAAAGCAAGAGGACAAAAGAAGCGCCTAGGCAAGGTACGAGCAGCAGAAGGCACCAGGAGAACATATCGGCGGCCGCCCAGGAGAGGGCTGGTGATGATGGTGCTGGGAGAAGAGCTGGAAGATGAGGCAGCGGGTCGCCAATACGCTACGAAGGCGTCGGTGCCATCGTACTCCGACTTGATGGCCCGCCACCCGCCTTCTTCGCCTTCTCCGGCCTCCCCATGCCAGCCGCCCAAGGAGGCAACCCTGAGAAGTTCAAGGAGCTGGCCCTACCGGGAGAAGGGGCCGGGTGCAGATGCTGCTGCTGCCGGCGCCGTCCAGGGACGGCGATCCGACGCCTAGTTGGACCCCTCATCCTCCCGCCTGCTACCCTCGTCGTTGCTGTCGCTGTCCTCCTCGTCACTCACGCTCGAGGAAGAGTCTTCGTCATCGGAGGAGCTCTCCACACAGCACTTTAGGCGAGTTCCAAAGTCTCCAGAGACCTTGACAGAGAACATGCCGTTCTCCATTAGTTTGAAATAGAGAACGAGTCTCGCCGTCAGGCTGTGGATGCGATCAAAGGTTTTCCATCCGCGGCGAAGATACATGACATGAGGGGCTGGGAAATCGACATCAACCCGCGTGCCGCTATTCCCCAGCCCCTCATATGAAATCTCAGAGCCTGTGGCGGGTCGAGCTCCATCTCCCGAGCAAATGGGGTAGGGAGATGAAGACGACGACGCGCTGGCCGGCGCAGCCTGATGAAGAATTCACAAGGCTGGTCCCGGACATGGGCCTCCATTGTGGGAGGGACCGCCGGCGGAGGCGAGGCCGATGCGTCGCCCCATCCTCCTCTTCCTCGAGCGCCACGGCGACCTCGGCCTCGCCCCTTCCCCCTTCCCCTCGTGCCGGCTCCGCCGCCACAAACTCTTGGGAAGGAGGGGCGCGTTGTCGGGCGGTGACCCTCGTCGCCACCGTCGAAGCACCGGCGCGCCCTCTCACCATAGCAGAAGGAAGAAGGAAGCCAAGGTGGGAGGAGGTGGGTGGCGAAAGATTGAGGGGTGCTATTCCTCCCCTCCCCTCCTTATAAAGGGGCGGGGTTGGGGCTCGGCCGCCTCTCTCAACCACTCCGGCTCATTAATGTGGCAACAGGAGAGGCCGCACTACAAAAAAAAGACACATCCGTGACATTTTGGGCTGAACGAATTTTTTTCTGTCATACTTATGACACTTCTATGATGATAATTGTGACAAAACCCGGTATCATCATAGATGTGGTGGGGTCCTACTTCTATGACAAAAAATCATGAGAGAAAATGGGCTTTTCGTCATGGGTGGGCCGGAGACGCAGCTGCATGACATTCTTTGGGCCGTCCATGACGGGAAAAACCATGGTAGAAGCGAGGGCAAGGAAAATATCAGGGTGTTCCCGATTACGGTGGGTGGTCGGGGCCGGGCGATGCGCGTTTCTCTCATACACGCACACGTGTGGGTGCGAGGCGTTGGGCTCTAACTGAACCCGAGCGATTGCACTGCAGGCTACGCGTTACTGAACTCGAGCGATCGATCGATGGTTGTTAACTGAACCCGATCGAGTGATTCCTTCGCTACTGCTACTAACGGAAGCCGATCGATGCTGCCTCTGGATGAACAGTGAGCGTTGCTGGGGGGTTTAGATGAATAGTTCCCGGTGGGGGTGGATGAATAGGACCCCGTGGTGTTGCCTCTGGATGAACAGGACCCCGATCGATCGAGCCGGTTGGGGCTGGATGAACAGGACCCCGTGGAGGGCAGGATGAACAGGACCACCCCGTGGAGGGCAGGATGAACAGTAGACGGTGGAGGGATGGATGAATAGTAGCCCGTGGAGGGGTGGTTGAACAGGAGCCCGTGGAGAGGGCTGGTTGAATAGTATCCGGTGGAGTAGTAGGGGGCGGTGAGGCCTCCTCGGTAGCACATCCGGCCATGGGAGGCAGGAGCATGCGGCACGACCGACGCTGTTTTGGGCGGCTGGAGCAGCAAGACCAGAGGTTGAAGAAGCACTACGACCGTTGGATGGACATCGTACGGTCACTGGAGCTAGAATCATTCATATTGACTAAGTTGACAAAGCACTCCATCCCCGTCAACTTAGTAGGCCCAAAAGTCAGCCTCCCACCAAGGTGGGGGTCCCAACCAGCAGGGGGAGTAGGCACTTCTGGTGGGTCCGAGCTGACAGCGGGGGGAATGTTTTTTCGTGCAATACGGTGGCCCGCCTGGTGGGTCCCAGCAGTCAGGGGGGAAATGTTTTTTTCACGAAATACGGTGGCCTGTCCGGTGGGTCCCTGCTGTCAGGTGGAGGAATCATTATTTTCTGCGTAATAAGGAGGCACTTCCTTGCTGCCGTCGTGGACCCAGCTGTCAGCCTCTCCACGTACAGTCCATGTCCGATGGAAGTCGTTCCTTGACCATGTTGACCACGCCGTGTTCCGTTGCATGCATGCATCCATGGGCATGGTGCGTCCCCACTGTCAGCCTCTCACGTACAGTCTCGGTTGTTGACCATGTTGACCACACCATGCCGAGCGCACCAAAGGCCGGTGGACGATGGTGAGGCCCCAGACTAGAACGACCCAGAGATGGGGAAGACGGGGCAGTGGAGTCGCAGATGGAGAGGAGTGGGAAATTTGACTGGTTCGGGTGCGCGGCAGCACAGCCGCAGTGCCACCCACGGGAGACAGGAGCAAGAACATAGGTTGAAGAAGGAGCACGGCTGTTGGATTAACATCCAACGGTCCAGCTGCTAGAATCATTTGTTGATTAAGTTGACAAAGGCCTGCGTACACGTCCGATGAGTAGGCCCACAAGTCAGCCACCAAATCTGACGGGTCGCAGCTGTCAACGGGAGGAATAATTTTTTTCGCATAACAAGGAGGCACTTCCTTCCGTGCAAAGATACAGCTGGTGGGTCCTAGCTGTCAGGTGGAGGAAACATTTTTTCAGCTTAATAAGGAGGAACTTTCCTTGCATGCAACCATTGACCACGTGGTCCCAACCGTCAGGCTCTCCACATACAGTCCTCTTCCGATGACTCTCATTTGTTGACCACACCGCACCGAGCGCAACGAGGCGGTGGACGACGGCGAGGCCCCCTAAGAGAACGACTCGGAGATGGGAAGACGCGACAGTGGAGTCGCAGATTGAGTGGAGGAGAAGGGTTATAACTGGTTCTGGTGCGGCGTGGGGCTGCAGTCGGTGGAGAATAACAGGAGGTGTGGAGGGGTGGAGGGATAGCCTGACCAGCGATGGGGTAGCGCTTCGCAGTGATGCGTGCTAAGTAGATCCGCTAGCTGCCGGAGGCCGGACCAGGCGGTCCCGACGACGCTGGAGGAAGAAGACGAGAGATTGAAGGTGCATGCCGACCAAGTTGACAACGCCCTGCGTAGGCTTCGACCTATTGGCCCACATGTCAGCCTGCAAAAATGTGGCATATATTTAACCCATGTTTTCTAGAATGTACAGTCCATTTGGTGGGCTAGGTGAACAAATAATTTCGCGTCAATGCGGCCCATTTATATTATCTAAGAAATCTCAACCCATTTGCACTTCCTTCAAATACACGAATTAGTTGGGCTCTTTATATATATAATGTTATGTTAGAAGGAGCAATTAATATGAAAAATAAACCGGAGAGGCACATTTTATATATACATAATTAACAAATTAGCGAGTGATTGCTCAAAATAAAAATGAGCGCGTTATTATTACATTGGTCCTTAAAATCTTCGCAAGCTTTTGTACGCAATCACCAGGATTTTCCTTGCCTGTGAGTCAAAAACAACCAGGATTTTCCTTGCCAACTTCTGTTAAACATTTACTTTTATAAGTTAATAACACGCGGGATGTTTTTATAATGTATATATAAGTCTCTATAAAATATACGATAACAGTAATGATATAAATATATAAAATGTGGTTAAAAAATACATTGGGCTGCCGATCTTTAAAAAAAGCCCATAGGCCGGTATGGACCTCAAAAAATAAGTTGAAACCACTGTCACCGTTTGTCGTGGGCTACGCATGTTAAAATACAAAACCTAGGCCTAGCTGATACTTGTTCGCCCTCTGGAAAAAAATGATACCAGATCCCCGAGTGAAGTGGATTATAGAAGGGGCCGGCGGCACGACTGAAGAAGCACATCAGGAGCGATTTTTTTCTTCAGTGGATGGCTCTCGATGGAGTTTTTTTACTTGCCTTTGCACCATACAACTTGTATTTTTAGCCTCCCAGTCAGTGGTGGACTAGCAGCCTATTTGCTGGGCGGGCCAACCTACATAAACCAGCACTCGATTTTTCATTAAGCCCCCAAAACAACACAATACTATGTTTGTTTTGAGGCCGAAAACATTACGGTAGGGGTTGAGCGGGGGAGGGGGCAAGACAGAGAAAAAAGATTAAAAAGAGTTGATGCGCCGTTGCTACCCTAACAAAGTAGGTGCAATTCTTCTCGGGAAGAAGGTGTGCCGTTGACACCCACACGTCACATACCCCACAGTAGGCATACTAACAAGTTTACACACAAGCACAACAGAAAAGGTAAACATTTGTATCAAACTCAGGTTCACAGGACACGTTCATATTCATAGCCAACATTCACTATCAACAACTCAAAATATTCATATATACACAAGTTCAGCATGTGTATGGATCCAAATGATTGATAGATCACACAACAATATTCATATATAATTCACAAAAAGATTCAGATATACACATGTTCAGTATGTTTATGCATCCAAATGATTGAGATCACAGCCAATATGATCCATGAACAAACTTTAATTACCTAGGGTACAGACTGGTAAATGGTGGTCAATCTGAGGTACTTCTTGCTAAAAGTAATGCTTGTACGAGTAACCTTTTGAGTACATAAGAGGCAGCACAGACAATCTGAACTTTCCTTGTAGGTTTATCCTCAAATAGTGGCCTCGTGCCGAGGGAGGTTTGAGCAACTTGGACACTACTTTCATCCAACTAGTTTACTGGCTCATCTTGGTCCTGTAGCTCGCCAAAATTCTACATTGCAGACTGGTAAATGGTGTTCAGTCGGAGGTACTTCTTGCTAAAATTAATGCTTGTACGAGTAACCTTTCGAGTACATAAGAGGCAGCACAGACAATCTGAACTTTGCTTGTAGGTTTATCCTCAAATAGTGGCCTCGTGCTGAGGGAGGTTTGAGCAACTTGGCCACTACTTTCATCCAACTAGTTTACTGGCTCATCTTGGTCCTGTAGCTCACCAAAATTCTACATTGCAGACGAGAAAGGAGGCGGTTGAGAAAATGAACCACCCAAATTTTTTGTGCAGTTCAACTGAAATGGAGCATCCCTGGCGTGCAGACTGATGAAGTGCCAGATGAATATACATGTCAACCAACTTGTCTGGAATCTTTAGACTCCATGCCATGCAGCTCGCTACCATATCTGCCGATAACCAAAAGGCACAAGTTGGGACCAAAGACTGGACTGTGTTTTTCTGGGCTATGCGCCAAGCAATATCTTTAGTGTTCACTCTCCTAATACTTGGAGTTTGACAACTGGTTGACACCGGTTGATACTCAAATGAATATAGGCACTTCTTGTCAACATCGATGCTTGTCTGAGTGAACTTTGGAGTACATAGCAGCAACATAAGTATCTGTCCATCTGATCTTTTTGTGCAGTTCTACTGAAATCACCCAATGCAATGATTTGCCTGCGAGTTCAGGCTCCAAGTTACTCCTTTATAAAATCGGCAAATAGTAGCACAATACCAAATTACCAATACATGACAAGCACAATAATCAGGATAAAGACCAGTACCAACCTGTGTGAGGTAGCATATCAATTACTTTTTCGTTTGACTGGAAGCCGAGATAAACGAAGCGACTGACAACAAAGAAAGAAAGCAGGCCCAGATTAGCGGCTGACCGGAAAGGACGGAAGCTGTCGAGGCAATGAAGCACCCAAAGTTTTTGTGCAGTTCCACCAAAATCGAGCATCCCTATTGGCACATATATTGAGAGAGTGAGATTACTGTAATAGTGGGACTAGTTGATGAAACATACACTAACAAATAGAAGCGCCCTCATTATCTTAATGGGTAAAGTTAGCAACATAGTAGTCTTGCTTAAAGAGAGGTATTAGTTTATTTAATCAGTGCCAATTAGCTCAACACTCAAAGCATTGCCATGTATCATAGGTTGCAAAACTTTAACGTGCAAAGATAAAGGAGTTTCTCATGACAGTAGCACGATACAAATAGAGATGACAACAAACTAATATGGATGAAGGCCTTAGGCCCATACCAACCTGAGGAAAAAAACTTATTCATGTAGTCCCATAAGAGATGATAAAGCACTCACTGGAATCACTCAATAGTATATATTTTTGTGCACTTCAAATGTATGGTTGAAATCACTCTTCTTTACCAGTGCTGAGATTATATCAAAAGATTATCAAGAACTTCCAGCAGAATTAAAGCACAGGCTGGGATACAGTTCATTGTATTGTCTTGTGTAGTTCCACTAAAATGTATGATTGGCACAACATGATCCCTGTTTGCACAAGTAGGAACAAGGTGAAACCTTCATTAGCTTAGTGAGAAAGGATAGAAAGACATTAGCATATTACTCTAACAGTAGTATGAAATTCATGATGGATAATACGCAAAACATTGCCTCATTGAACCAATGGCAATAAATTGACATGCAAACCAATAGCACTATTATGTCATGACACTAATAATATTCCCTCCCTGCTCCACCACATTATTCACCTCCATAGACAAACATACACACGTACATGATTCAACATAGGGTGCTACTAAAGATTTGTTTAACTCTGACAGGAAAATTAGGCAGCAATAAATTAGTGGTACTTAAGTACTCCTAATTAATTAATTGAGATAGCAGAAGTGGAAGGGCTCCCCGGAGGATCATCTCACATGTAAGGTTGTCATTGCCGGAGCCCTTGAATGGCCTCGACTGAGGCCTCTGGCTTCAGCAAGATCGCCTTGGCACTGTTTATTCTTCTTCTTCTTCCTCTTCATGCTCTGTTTCTCATTCTCCTCACCAGTTGGTGAAACCAAGTACATGATTGGCCTTCTATTTCAGAATTGATTTTGTCAGTGAGGGAGTACAAGTGTACTAGTAAAAATAGCATTATTTTCTCATGGCAGTCGCAAAATAGAGATGAACACATGCATTAAATATCATTCTTACCTAAAGGAAGGTTATGGTGCCAATATGGATGATGAGGATTGGAACACAGATTTCCCTTTGTGCAGTTCCACCGAAATGAACCAACTGTTCCATTCTGACATTCAAGTTAAACATCACAAAAGTCACTTCTTTTAAGAAGAGTTTTGTGCAGTGCACCAAAAGGTCACAATAGCAACCAGGTGAAATGGATATCCCTGTTTACACAAAAATCTACAGAGGAAATAGTCAGAGTCTCAAACAATTACAAGCAAAAACATTTGGCTAAACTTGTCATGGCTTATAATAGTGGCATGGCTTCATTTTTACCAGGGGCATTAGATTAAGAACAACTAAATATTTGGTATAAGGGCATGGGACAGTGGGTGCACCAGCAGTCCATCACCATGTACCTAAACAGGGGCATAAAGTGGTGATTCATAGTTTGTTGCCCCGAGAAACAAACATCCAAGAAACATATCTGGGTTGGTCCCTTTTTTTTCACTCTAGCCACCTACTCCTATGTGTGGATAGCAAATCTAGTCCTGGTCATACCACTGTGTTCAGCGTTACCCCCATATTTCCCTTTTCGACCAAGAGACCGGTTGGATGACCAGTCTGTACTACGTTCACCCCCTTTCCTTCCTGTTTGTACCAAGTCCGATGTACTACATACTAAATCCCCCACCCCCACTTTATTTCTTGTTTGAACCAAGTACAAGATTCGACTCCATGAAGTAGCTTTACCTCTAACAATAGAAGAAGAAAAATAGGTGACGTTGGACCATCCGATCGAGAGGGCCTGAGAGGTACAAAATGATGCACATGCAGCGACGTAGCGAGCTGGGGAAGTAGAGCTAAGGCGGTTTTGAAGGAAGATATACCTGAAGGTCGTCGGGATATGGATAGGTGGGCGGCAAGAGGTCGGATCTGCCCGCACTAGGGAAACGACGAAGGGATCGGAGGACCTCCCGCGCTGGCGCTTGTCCAGAGATAACAGTGCGGCCGAGAGTGGGTCTCCTCCCTCGCTGTCGACGATGGCCTAAACGCTGCCCCTCCTCCCATTCACCGGCGGAGGAGGATACGTCCGGATATGTAACCAGCGGTGAGGATAGAAAGACAGTGTTTTTTGAAGGGAGAAAGACAGCGTTACCACCCCTATCTTGTTTAGATCTGGAGAGGATGAGAGTGTGTGAATAGAGCAACCCTAGCACGCAAGCGCGGAGGCTCCGGCCTATATATATGTAGTGGCGTAGTTTTCCTTTTTCACTCCATCAAAACAATCGTTTAAAATTGTGTACTATGTGCCAGGTCGCCGTTTTTAGTTGTTGATTGTTTTTTGAGATAGCTACCCGCTTGTTCCAAGTGGTGTTACGGTGTGCCAGGTCGCACTTTGTATCGTTCAAGTCTGGTACAAGTCCCTCCATTAAATGAACAACCAACCCCTCGTAAAAATTGTGAACAAGCCCACGGCTAAAATTACCAGAAACGTGGGTTGCCCCAACATGCATTATTATTTATATTTTCTACTCCCTCTGTTCCTAAATATAAGTCTTTTTTATTAGCCACACCTAAGACAAGATTTTTTATTAGCAGTGAACCCCACATGTCATAGACACAAAAAGTGTGGCAAGATTCCCTTAGGCAAGCCAAAGTGTGTCTAACAATTTGAGCAACTCAAGTTAGGCAAGTGTGGAAAGTGTGGGAAAAATAATGTGGCAACATAAGACAAACATAGTCACAATCCGAACAGCCCCGTAATTTTTTGTGACACACATGAAAATTTGGTTAGTTAAATTTATAGTCAAAATTTGGCAAGGTGCATCAAATCAACACATGAAAGTATCAAAAGGGAAGTCACGGCATGCATGCATGCATGCGTTGTACTCCCTCTGTTTCCAAATATAAGTCTTTTTAGAGATTGCAACAAGTGACTACATACGAAGCAAAATATGTCTACATACATCCGTATGTAGTAGTCCATTTGAAATGTGTAAAAAGACTTATATCGAGTGCAGTGCTTTGATGTGTCGCGTCAAATCGTACAAGACCGAGAAGTTTGATTACTACAACGCCCTCTCCCTCACGGACCGAGCTCCGGTGCCTTAACTGCACCTGCCTTTAGCTGCATGACAGGTGGGCCAACCACATATTGGCCCACCTACCATAGACGCAAAGGCAGGAGCAGTAAGTCAATGAAGCTGCGTCCCTCCCTCGCGCATGAGCGTGGTAGCCGGCAGGACTACTAGGAGCTTTCGCTACACGCTTCTTGACGGCGGCGAACTTGCGGATGGAGTTGACCATCATGTCGTCCATGCGAGAGGCGAAGCCGGCATCGGCGAGGGCTATGACGCCGGCGGTCACTAGCACCGTCTGGAAATGCTGCGCGGTGCGGGGCCGCAGGCTGGCGCCTTGGATGATTTGGCATAGCCGACTACCGCTCGTGACCATCGTCTCCATAGGTGCTTATTGCTTCTGGTCACTTGGTCTTTTTTTTGAAACAGAACACTCGATTCCATAACTCACACAGGTCCAGCCAAGATGCTGGCCATATGAACATTTACATCATCTGGCATGTCCTCTAGCCAGAACTCCTGATTAACTTGGTGACGGGCACCGTAGGCAGGGCGAAGCTAAAAGAAACATGGATGAAGTTCAGTCGCGCAAAATCACGGATTTCTTGGAGTGAGTGATACGTCTCCAACGTATCTATAATTTATGAAGTATTCATGCTATTATATTATCTGTCTTGGATGTTTATGGGCTTTATTATGCACTTTTATATTACTTTTGGGACTAACCTATTAACCCAGAGCCCAGTGCCAGTTTCTGTTTTTTCCCTTGTTTCAGCGTTTCGCAGAAAAGGAATATCAAACGGAGTCCAAACGGAATGAAACCTTCGGGAAAGTTATTTTTGGAACGGAAGCAATCCAGGGGACTTGGAGTGCACATCAGGAAAGAAACGAGGGAGGCACGAGGCAGGGGGGCACGCCCACCCCCCCTGGGCGCGCCCTCCACCCTCGTGGGCCCCTTGTGGCTCCCCTGACGTATTTCTTCCTCCTATATATACCAATATACCCTAAAACCTTTGGGGAACAGAAGAGATCGGGAGTTCCGCCGCCGCAAGCCTCTGTAGCCACCAAAAACCAATCGGGACCCTGTTCCGGCACCCTACCGGAGGGGGCATCCCTCACCGGTGGCCATCTTCATCATCCTGGCGATCCCCATGACAAGGAGGGAGTAGTTCACCCTCGGGGCTGAGGGTATGTACCAGTAGCTATGTGTTTGATCTCTCTCTCTCTCTCTCGTGTTCTTGAGGTGATGCGATCTTAATGTATCGTGAGCTTTGCTATTATAGTTGGATCTTATGATGTTTCTCCCCCTCTACTCTCTTGTAATGGATTGATTTTTCCTTTTGAAGTTATCTTATCGGATTGAGTCTTTAAGGATTTGAGAAAACTTGATGTATGTCTTGCATGGGATACCCGTGGTGACAATGGGGTATTCTATTGATTCACTTGATGTATGTTTTGGTGATCAACTTGTGGGTTCCGCCCATGAACCTATGCATAGGGGTTGGCACACGTTTTCGTCTTGACTCTCCGGTAGAAACTTTGGGGCACTCTTTGAAGTACTTTGTGTTGGTTGAATAGATGAATCTGAGATTGTGTGATGCATATCGTATAATCATACCCACGGATACTTGAGGTGACATTGGAGTATCTAGGTGGCATTAGGGTTTTGGTTGATTTGTGTCTTAAGGTGTTATTCTAGTACGAACTCTATGATAGATCGAACGGAAAGAATAGCTTCATGTTATTTTACTACGGACTCTTGAATAGATCGATCAGAAAGGATAACTTTGAGGTGGTTTCGTACCCTACCATAATCTCTTCGTTTGTTCTCCGCTATTAATGACTTTAGAGTGACTCTTTGTTGCATGTTGAGGGATAGTTATATGGTCCAATTATGTTATTATTGTTGAGAGAACTTGCACTAGTGAAATTATGACCCTTAGGCCTTGTTTCCTAGCATTGCAATACCGTTTACGCTCACTTTTATCGCTTGTTACCTTGCTGTTTTTATATTTCCAGATTACAAAAACCTATATCTACCATCCATATTGCACTTGTATCACCATCTCTTCGCCGAACTAGTGCACCTATACAATTTACCATTATATTGGGTGTGTTGGGGACACAAGAGACTCTTTGTTATTTGGTTGCAGGGTTGCTTGAGAGAGACCATCTTCATCCTATGCCTCCCACAGATTGATAAACCTTCGGTCATCCACTTGAAGGAAATTTGCTACTGTCCTACAAACCTCTGCACTTGGAGGCCCAACAACGTATACAAGAAGAAGGTTGTGTAGTAGACATCAGTGAGCAGTGTTGCGCAGAGACTAGGAGTGAGCAGTGTTGCGCAGAGACTAGGAGTAGATGGATTGGAGGGGTGGGGATTTGGCGATGGTCGGCTTTCTCAACTGCGGCCCCGCCTCACAGTGAAAATGTTACTACTGGAATAAAAATGCCATATACTCCTATACTAATAAAACATTAAGGCCACGAGGCGATGCAGTGCTGGTTACAGGAGTCAAGAAGAAGAGATGCATCCATCGACGACGTCCACCTCCTCGACTCAGGGCGCCGGCCCACCGAACGGCGGCTATGTAGCAGCGGCTTTCGTGGCCAGGTCGACGTGCTTCCGAACAATGGCGTCCAAAGATTCCAGCCGCTGGAAGAAGGCAAATGTCTTTCTGTCCTCCCTCGCCTTGTAGTGGCTTATGTTGACGATTTCCTTGTAGACGTGGATGTGCAAGTCGACGGTTTCTTGCATGGCGAGGCGCTACGCGACGAGCGCGGCCTCGAGGTGCACATTCTTCGTCGCGACCTCCGGCACCTGCAGGGCTACCAGGGCTTGGAAGAGTTCGTCACCATGGAGGCCGATGAGGGTGGCAGGCAATGAGGAGCCTGGGCGCGCGGGCTGGAGCAGTACGGCAAGGTCGTCCGCGCGCTTCTTGATGGCGGTGAACTTGCGGATGGAGTTGACCATCATGTCGTCCATGCGAGAGGCGAAGCCGGTGTCGGCGAGGGCTACGACGCCGGCGGTCGCCAGCACCATCTGGAAACGCTGTGCGGTGCGGGGCCGCAGGCCGGCGCCTTGGATGATTTGGCATAGCTGACTGCCGCCCACGTCCATCGCCTCCATAGGTGCTTCTGGCTTCTAGTCACTTGGTCTTGGATTGGAGGGAGCAGTGTTGCGCAGAGACTAGGAGTAGATGGATTGGAATGGTGGGGCGCCTTTATATGAGAATCCAAACTCTGTTGCATTCACATTGTGTTGGCTCTTATCTGCTTCTCCAATTAATTCCCTCTGCATGTAGAGTAATTTGAGGATGCATCATTGACCGTTCAACGTCTCAGGAATCGCTACCCTCTCCCTCCTTGGCATTCAAGCATCTATGGAGGCGACTGCCGCTCGCGTCTATCGCGTGTCAGGAGACGTTCTCGTCGATGACGAGGTGCCTATGGTGACTTTGTAAATTTCAAGATGATAGTACTAGTATACTCAATATTGTGCACCGCGACCAAGGCCGAGAGGAAAACTAGAGAACTATATATTTATTTACGGTGTAGATTCACTCATTTTGCTCCATATGTACTCCGTCTCGGTGTAGTCTAGTCACTTGTTGAAATCTCTAGAAAGGTAAATACTCCTTTCTGGTTTACAGGGCTATACTAGCAAGTACTCCCTCCGTCCGAAAATAGTTGTCATCAAAATGGATAAAAAAGATGTATCTAGAACTAATATACATCTAGATACATCCTGTTTTATTCATTTTGATGACAAGTATTTCCGGACGGAGGGAGTACTACAATAGTGGGCTCACATAGCAATTTTGTCTCATGCAAGAGCCTGGCTATATGCATGCTCCAAGGTTCGCAACTGCCACGTTTGGGTTGCACTTGGCTCTTCGCCTCTTCGAGAAGAGGAACAATGATGTTACTACTACTGCTTCTACAGTATCGAATCCACTGCTGCATGTCCGTCCACCGCGAGCGGGAGGGGTAGCTTGTTGTAGTACTATAAGCAAAAGCCTGTCCTTGTCTACGAGCCACCGCGTGCATGGGCGAGGGAGAAGGCGTGTAGTAGTAAAATCAAGCTTCTCCTCATTGTACGAGTTGACACATCATAGCACTGGCCCCAAATGGTTGCCTCTAAACTTGGCTGAAAGACCCGCAGTGTACAATACTCCATTTGCTGCAACCTCTAACATTTACCCCACCACAAATTAAAACATATATTCCTGTCTTGACCAGATGAGCGTGCCAACTAGAATCACCAGGATGACAGGTAGGGCCAGAAGATTATTTTAATCAAAAAATATAGCATGGAGCCGACCCCAACGATTTTAAGCTTACAGGCACGGTACACGCTATCCTAGACTACTCTACACATGAAACTGCCACACGAGCGTCCAGGCTGCGCTTGGCTCTTCGCCTCTTCGGGAGTACTACTGTAGTGGAGGAGTACTACAATATGCTTCTGGCCATCTGACACCGATTGAACTGCTGCATGTCCATCGCGTACGGGAGGGAGAGCGTGTAGCGAACGAAAGCTTTTCCTAGTCGTGCCAGCCACCACGCTCATGGGCGAGGGAGGGACGCAACTTCATTGACTTACTGCTCCTGCCTTTGCGTCCATGACAGGTGGGCCCAACAAGTCGGTGGCCCACCTGTCATGCAGCCAAAGGCATGTGCGGTTAAGGCGAGAGGGCGTTGCAGTAATCAAACTTCTCGGTCTTGTACGAGTTGACGCGGCACATCAAAGCACTGGACTCGATATATTTCAATAATTTGCATTTACCGATGCATTAATTACAATGCATGCATGCATGCCGTGACTCTCCTTTTGATACTTGCATGTGTTGATTTAATGCACCTTGAAGTAGTATGCATATGTGACGGTAAAGCTTTGTAATGCCCCGGCCCTAATAAAGTGAGAGATGGCTGTGCACGAGGAGGGCGAGATCATGCAAACGGAACAGGACCCGACGATGGAGCTCTCTATGGTCTTGATGGACCTCACATTGCTCCACTGCCCCTTGTGCCTCCGCCCCATGAAGCCTCCAGTGTATGAGGTTCAAATACACCTCGTCCGTTCGGCTGATCGAGCAAGGTGCAAGTTTCTTGATTGATGTGTTGTTCGATTGATTTGTGCAGTGCAAGTGAGGGCACCTGGCTTGCGCGGACTGCCGCGTCGAGCGCCCCGGGAACCAGTGGCAGTGCCAGAAGTGCGAGCGCGGTGGTGGCTTCGACGTGCGAAACACGGCGGTGGACGCCGTCCTCTCCTCGGTGAGGGTGGAGTGCCCGCACGAAGGCTGTGGGCTCTACGTCACTTACCACAAGCTCGCAGATCACCAGAGCGTGTGTCCGCTCGTGCCCTGCAAATGCCCTGTGCCCCTCTGCACTCTTATTATATTTTTAAAATGTGATAAAGCAATCTTCAACACATTTGGTTCTCTTCGAGGGTTCTCGCATGTGATAATGAAAGTTGATTGCATGGAACACTCGCCAAAATTCTCGCTTAATTCTGGCTCATATCCTGTTACAAATAGGAGCGCTCGATAATATTTCCTCTTTTTTTGTTATTCAACATGTAAACAGGTCAGGAAACCTTGCGGCGCATCTTTGTGTGAACCGTGCTGGCTGCACTTTGAATGTGGCCGAGAGCTGGCTTGATGAAACACCTCGCTTCCTACTTCTTTTTTTGCGGGGTACCTTGCTTCCTAGTGACCAGTGTCTTGGCTGATCGTCCTAACAATGCTTATATATGGATAAAGCTCTCTCATTTACCCGCAAAAACGTTAAGCCATATTAACCGAAAAGGAGGGAGTATGGACTAGCACTACTTGTTGGTGTGTCCCGTCAACTCGTAGAACAAGGAGAAGCTTGCAGGACAAGGTGAAGCTCGCTTACGCCTTTTGACTAATGCAATGTACCCTCGCCCAGGTGGTGGGCATGCATCAGTTTATTCGGTGTCAGATTGCCAGAGGCATACACTATAGTACCGAACATGCGGAGTACCATCATTGTTCGACTTCACGAAGAGGCGAAGAGCCAAGCGCAAGGTTTAGTAGTACGAGTAGTACTACTACTAGAACTACATGGTGGAGCCTCTGTACTCTTATTTTTCTTAATCTCTGATAAAGTACACATTTATTCTGGAGAAGGGCGGAAAACGGCAGCCCAACATGTAATGATGATATCGATCAACCATGCTCGAATATATCTTGGTCTTTGTGCGAGCCCATCTGTGTGTTCTCGCTCCTCGTCTCTCTCAAGGAATGGCGGGTCAGCCATTTCGCCGTCAATTGAGATCGGTTGGCTCACACTCTGGTCCCACATGTCAGTGATATGCCAAGAGGAGGTGCGTTGACCGACTGGCCATACACGTACTTGGTTTTGCACCTTCATACTACTCCTCCCTCCATCACAGTTTACAGGGTGCGCTTCATTATCATGCATTTCTCTTAATGCATTTCCACCACCAGAGAGACTTTAGACATGTTTGGTTTAATGCTCAATTAATTAGGGCATGGTAACCACAATTTTCTCTCGATGTAGTACTACGTAGTGGAGTAAGTGCATGCATGTGTGTACCCGGGGTGGAAGCACTGTATGCATGTGTGTACGCATTATTTCCTCTAGTAATAGACGTCGTGCTATAACTACCAATGCTATTTTTCAGGCCGATCGCTAGTCGCCTTGGTCCCAGAGATTTTCTCTTTTCTGAAGTGCGCTCTATAAATAGTGATGGATGGAGTAGTATGAGCAGATTCAAAGAAGAGCGTATTGATGGTTGCTTCTTCTGAGCAACTTGCAGTGGGAAAGGTGGGGCTTATGATTTGACTGCTCATTACTCACTATTAATGCGGCGCAACGACCGTTGTGAGTCTCCCATGCTGCTGTGCACTACCCCCCGGTTCTTAAATATACTCCGGATTATTTGTCTTTCTAGAGATTTCAATGAGTGACTACTCAAATATTTGTCTTTTTAGAGATTCAAATGGACTACTACATACAGATGTATATAGACATATTTTAGAGTGCAGATTCACTCATTTTGCTCCGTATGTAGTCACTTGTTGAAATCTCTAGAAAGACAAATATTTAGGAACGGAGGGAGTACACATACGAAGCAAAATGAGTGAATCTACACTCTAAAATATGCCCATTTAAAATTTGAAAAATACAAATATTGTTGATGATAGTTGCGACGACAAAAAAGAAGCATATTCCTTGTCCTAAGGGAAGATAACAACACGGTTGTGTTTGTCTAAAACGGTGTGAGGACGAGATTGCAATATGGAAAGTACGTCGGACGAGCTACGTTTTATGCATAGAACTATGGAAGATCCACATGCAGCAACGTGGGAAGACGGGCAGTGGAGCAAGGCCGGAGGGGATACCTGGAGGTCGTCGGGATGTAACTAGGTGAGCAGCGGCGGGCGGAATCTGCCCATACTACGGCAGCGAGCAGGTGGCGTAGGCCCTACCGCGCTGAAGCTTGGTCAGACAGAACGGCGTGTACCGCAGATCAGGACGTGCTGCCTTGGTGCCGTCGAACGGAGAAACGATGCACGTCCTCCCTTTCTGCCAACGGACGAGATGCGGCTGGATCACTGACCAACGGTGAGAGAGAGAGAGGCTACCGCAGCCTTGTGTGAGATACTCTGAAGAGAGACAAACCAGGCAGGGAGGCTCCATTGTATATAGTGGAGCGGACTACCTTTTTCTCCATAAAAATCGTTTTATATTCTGTGTACATGCCATTGAGCGATATAACTGCATTTAAAAATAACGCGCCAACGCATCAAGTCGAACTTTGTTTCGTGCACGCTTGGTACACGACCTCCGTAGGTAAACAACCGCTACAGCGTTCATATTAGCACGTGGGCTGCCATTTCGTACAGAAATGAGCTCCACCGTGTACCTGCGCGGGTGTGGCTGGGCACGAAGCGTGAGTACATGCACGGTGCACCTATCCTCTTCATGTATACGTACACCACCTACGTGGGGTTGTGTGAGAGAGATACAAACATAGAGAGATATAGTGTGTGGGTTCGTGAGAGTTTTTTTAGGGGAGGGGGTCAATAAAAATGTAACATATGCAATGTGTGTGAAATAGAGTCCTGGATATATCATATATATAGAGGAGGCGATCCACGAGAAGAGAGTGGAGGTATCATCAACTTGAGCTGTCCATAGAATCAAAGAGAGGGATGATGTGTGTGTGTGTGTGTGCGCGCGCGCGATCGATAAAGAGTGCCATCGAATTTGTGTGTGCCCATGTCAAAGATATAGAGTGGCTGGCCTACTAGAACGAGAGAGGGGACATGTGCGGTTTGTCTCTATGGCATGGATACCTACCTATAGCGCTCGACTATCGGTGTGTGGTGGGGGGGGGGTGGGAGGCCTAATTAACTATAGAGGTACAATGGCTGGTATATGTGTGGAGGAGGAGAGAGGCCTACCTCATGTATTAAGGGAGATCGATCTACCTCATGTATTAAGGGAGATCGATCGGCATCCATGCACATGTGTAGGAGAGGAATAAGGTTGGGAGAGAGACAGAGCTAGAGTGTTGGAGGGGGTGGTAGTGGAGTTGCTTCTAACAAATGGTGGGATAGGCTTGCTAGACAACCGGAGGGCACGCCTGCAATATCAATAAGAGAGGGGATGGCTGCATGTCTGTGCACGTGCATGTGAGAGACGGGTCAGGAGGCATGCACGAATGATGAGGGGGAAAAGATATGGTTGTGGTAAGCAGACATAACTACATAGGAAGATCAATCGTCCTCTGTCAAAGAAAGGAGAGACATAACTTGTGAGGTACGTCGATCGATGGGGGGGAATAGTTAAAGTCGACCTAGGTATATGTTGGGAGATCGATCGGTATACATGCATGTGTGTGTTAGAAGCAAATGAGGCACGGGGAGAAGGATAGAGAGAGAGGGATGCATCTAGGAGGTGGTGCGAGAGTTGTACTATATCGAGGGGGAAGGAGTGGCGAGTACGAGATCGATGAAAAGAGTGGTGGGAGTGAGGCATGGACGGTGATAAGAGAAGAGGGGAAGCTTGTGTTTGTGCTAGGCACACCTGGTTAGAGAGGCATATCGATCGATGTGTGCCATAAAGGAGTTGGGGGGCCTACACACACCGTGGGTGAATGACCTAAAGTGAAAAGACGAATTTGCGCATTGGAGCTAGAGAATGCTGAGGTAGGGTGAGAGGGATGCGGGCGTGTGCATGCACGAGAGAAAGTTAGTGCTAGCTAGCTACAAAGATAAGAGGATTGTGTGGGTGTAAAAGACGAATAGAGATCATACTTCATTATAAAAAGGAAATTCGGATATTTGAAGAATTTATCAAAGTGTATTAAACTACATATAATATATTTTATCTCTACTCTTCTAAAAAACGGAGTTGTTGATGATGGTGCCATCCTGCAATATAGGCCGTCCGATTTATATCTGACGGATAGGGAAGAAACTATGGCAATTTTGAAAAAAGATACCCACACGCCTCTCCATAGTTGCAAATTAGGCCTCCCCTAGATCATTTTGATGTTCTGTGGAATGCATGGGCATCTTGCTAGTACTACGTATAACATATAGAACATTGATCATAATTTGGGCTAATGTGTGGCTTTTGCTGCTCAGGTCTAAATACTTGTCATAATGTAGGGGGCGGGACACTATACTATGTGTGATAAACATTGTGTACACGCATGGAACATGGTTTAGATTATGAATATATAGTTAGTACATCAAATGTACTATTATTTTGGAATCAACATCAAGTGTATTCAAAAAATAGAATTCGAGTTCATGTAGTACAAATAGTTCATATCTATCTCTATAGTAATCATGTGGTGTGTTATTAAGGTAATACACGAATGATGGTTGAAGTTGGCAACAATCATGATTATAGATTCTTATTGAAATAGAGAAACAAATTCAAATTCAGTTCGAATTGCAGCGGTAGTATAGACATTTGGAATGCACTAAAATGTTGGTATGAGTAGGTTACATGCATTATACAGCAAGCGAAAAAATTTAATTGGACATAACATGGATTCATACTCCCTCCTTCCATGTATATAGGGCGTAATGCATTTTTTAAGACCGTCTTTGACTATTGACAAGATTAATAGTACATGACATGCACAATGTGAAAATTATATCATTGAAAGAACCTTTCACAGACGAATTTAATGGTGTGCTTTGTGTAAGTTGCATGCCATATATTATTGCTCTAATATTTGGTCAAAGATAGCATCGAAAAACGCATTAGGCCCTATATAGAAGGAAGGAGGGAGTAGCTTTGAATAGCATTTTTATAGTAAAACGGGGCAAGACTCTCTCTTTGTGTGGTGTGAATAGTTTTTTTTCGTTTTCTTTTTGGTGGAGGGAAGTGAGAATTGATTTGGTACGTACAAGTACAATATTACACGTTAGGCTTGTCCCTAAAATTCAACCCGCGCCTTGTTATATCCCGAAAATTCAGATATCATGCTCCCAAAACTGGCGCCTTCACAACCCGCGCCTTGCTACCCGAAATTACAATGCACGCGAAAACTCCCTCCAGCTGCCAAATCCCGACATGCGAAATCCCCCTTCTAACTCTGAGACGAAAGGGCCGCTAGTTCAAATCGGTGGGGGTACTTTTGTAACACACCCTACATTTTGGACAAGCGTGTCCCTAAGTCATGGTTCACCCCCTCCCATCGCCTCCTTTTTGCCATTCGAAATCCCAGGGCGCCATAACCTCTCTGCTCCAGCCGCGAAACCCCACCCTCCCCCGTCCGCCACCTCACCGCTGCCCAGCCAGAGCCTCTTCCATGATGACGTAGTCCACCGCAACAGCTCGACGTCCCTCGTCCACCTCCCTGGATGAGGATCCATCGTCCATCTCGTTGTCCCGCCGGTTCAGCCGCCCCGTCCTCCACCTCCAAGGAGCTGCTCTAACGATCTCCTCGTCTATCACGGCTGCTCCATCCCCACAACATGGCCTTAACCTGCTCCACCAGAACCGCAGCATCCTCACTGACTCCTCGGACAAAGCCAAGGCCTACTCGGCGCCACCAAAGAGGTTGTACACTCATCGCATCGCACCTTCTCCTTAGCTCGACCTCCCTGCACCGACGGTGCTCCATCCCGCACCCCCATGGAGCGGCTACCTTGAAGCCGGCGCCGCGGGCGACATCTCCACGGCGGCTCTCCCCTAGTGCGAGGCCCCTTTGGCGGCGGTGTCCATACCAGCTGGATCTGCTGCTGCTGCTCCGGCTCTCGCTCGCTCGTTCACGCTGCTGCTGCTGCTGCTGCTGCTCTGGCTCTCGCTCGATCGCTCGCTCGCCCAGCTACTGCTGCTCCGGCTCTCGCTCGCTCGCTCACGTTGCTGCTGCTCTCCCCTCACTCGTGCTGCTGCTCTGCTCTGATTTAGCTACACTTCAGTCAACTGAATCGACTTTTGGGTCAGTCGATTTTCAGGGGGGGGGGCTCGCCGGAGTTAAGGAAGAACCACCCATAGCGGGGATGGGGGCTCGC
>NC_041388.1:677435409-677479922 GCF_002162155.2 Triticum dicoccoides | reverse complement strand
AAGGAAGAACCACCCACAGCGGGGATGGGGGCTCGCCGGAGAGGTACCCCACTACCTATCTTAGGGTTCAGGGTGGGGGCGGGGGGCCTATAGGGCTGACTGAGGCGGTGGCGGACCGGCGGTGGGGAGTTGTTTCGGGGCGGCGAGGCGGCGCTGGGGCCGGCGGTTCGGCCGGTGGTGGCTGGCGGCTCAGGGGGGTGCAGGTTGAAGATGAACTGCAGGCCCTCCCTAAACTACATGTCAAGTGCCTCTCTGCTACCATTGCGTTCAGTTTCGACAGTAACATTCAGATTCCACAGTAAATCTTGGGTGGGAAACAAATAGTAAAGCAATCATCATCTATCTTTTTATTAAATTAAAGCAATCATCAGCCTGCTATCATTATTTTTGGATCCATCCACTGGTTGTTACCATCACTCTAAATTTCTGCATGCTCTCCTTACATAATCTCACCATATTTTTTTCGTATGCATGTCAGATATTGTACACAGTCATGCTGAACATGTAGAGAAAAAGAGAAGAGTTTTGCGTGGCAATACAATGTCATGCAGACATCGCTCCATGGTGGGTTCAATGGCAAACCCTCCCCACCGCTCTCCAGATTGTAATCCCGAGGAAGATACCTGTTCTGAGGCGGATTCAGACACCGCTGACCACTCCTATTTACCCCCCAAGGTGTTTGCTCTACCTTGGCATGGCGATGTTAGTCATATATGTCATCTGCTTAGTTTAGACATGTTCTGTAATGCCACCTATTTAGTTTCTATATCATATATGGGAATTGTGCAGTCTCATGTCTTTTAGCCAGCCATAATATACGAGAAATGTGTAGTGCCATCCTGTTTAACCAGGCATCATATATTTGAATGATATCTTGCCCATCCTTTTCTTCATTACATTTCCATTTGTCGACAATGTTTGTACATTAAACTACTCTTCCTGTGAATCAGCCATTTGGGTGGGAGATTGAAAAATCTGGAGTGAAAACAAGGCCTTCAAAGCAGACAGTGCTACCCATCGAAGCAAATCTCTTGTTGGGTCCCGATAGCTCCTCAGAGATGGATTCAGAGACAGATGACCAGTCCTATTCCCCCACCGAGGTGTATGCTCTAAGTTGGCACAGTTATACTGCTCATATCATGCATATGGTGTCTTGCATTGCATAGATTAGACATCATATACACAATATTCAACAACATGTTCTTAGTGTAGACATCATATCTAATGCCCTCTGTTTAGCATATAAATCACATATGTGAATTAAATGATGCGATCTTGATTACTTAGATAACATGTAGGTGAATTATGTCATGCGATCCTGTTTAGTTATTCATCATATCCTTGAATTATGTTATGCTATGCAATCCAGTTTAGATAGACATAATATATGTGAAATTATGTCATGCTATCTGTTTTAGTTAAACAATATACATGTCAACTATTTCATGCCCTCTTTTTTCCACACTATCTATTGCATCTGTCTCTCATACAATGTCTGTACATTCAACTATGTTTCCTGTTTATCAGCCATTTGAATTGGAGCGGGTGATGCCAACATCTAGCGGACTAAAAACACGGTCTTCAAATAAAACAGTGCTACCTCTTGGTGGAGATAGCACCCCGATTGTACATGCACGAGAACCAGCCCTACCACACATAACCCAAACTCTCGCAGATTGTACCCCTACTGTGATGGATAGAGAACCAGCTTCACCCAATCTAACCCCAACCCTAGCAGATAGTAACCCAGTTCCTGTTGACGCAGCACCATCTCCACCACAGAGGTCCCAAACAAGAGCAGTTAGTAAGGCAGCTCCAGTGCCCAAAGGGCCAGTACTACCACGGCGAACCCCAACTCCACCAGTTAGTACGCCTATTCCTGTGGAGGAAGCACAACCAGCTAGTCGTAGTTTAGCATCTATCACATTTGATTTGTTAAATCGTATGTGCGTATCTTCCTATCTTGGAAATATTAATACTGAAGATGAAGGAAAATGCCAGTTGCAGGTGTTTGTCCAGGATTTATGTGTAAGTAATGTTATTCATGGCAATTACTTTGCTTTGTCCCATACATCCTACCTCCATGATGGTTATAATACATCAAATTTTCCCATTTTTCTCTATAGAGAAGGACCGGTTTGGAAACTCAGGACGAGGTAACCTGTGCTAATACCTATGCTATCTTCAAGAATGGTTGGTGGCAGTATCGGAATTACCTGAAGAAAACGTACTTCACCGACAAAGAAACTCATCAAATTCCCTTACATTCTCCTGAGACACATTTACTGGACGATGAGTGGGAACGCCTTGTTCTGTACTGGTCCCGAACCAAGATTGTGGTAAGGTCTATGAGCTCATTTTCTATTTTTAAGTACTATATTCTTGCATCTTATTGTACTCTGTTCATGTAGAACAAGTGCCTAAACCTGAAGAACAACTGTTCTAATTTAAGATTCCATTGCTATCATAGTTCAAAAAAGCGCTAGGCGTTAATTGTGCGTTTTGCCACCGCCTTGTGCTTTACTAACCAAAGCGCATGCTTATGCGCAGTTATGCACAGATTAAGAGTAGTTATGCGCAATGCGTTTCGCCAACGCCTAGAGCCTACGCGCGCTTAAGCACTAGCTTAAGCACGCCTTTTTTAAATATGATTGCTATCGTGCATACTGCTTTGCTCTTGTATCACCGTATTTACTTCTATAAACTTATTTTTAAATTGAAGGATCCAATCGAAACTGCAATGGCACAGTAGGTATGTTCACGCATGTTTCTTTAACAGGCTTGCTCTTATCAATAGCTCCGTTGATTTCAATTTCAATTGTGTATACAGTTGACTTCTCATATCATGCACATTACTAGCATCACAACAGAGCCAATAGTGTTGTTGTACATGTAGACCCGTGGCACCCATCTGAAATCTTGTTGTGCCGTGTAGTTTCCCACGCTTTGTATCTTTCACTGCTGCTTTGTCTTGCACTGATATGATTTGAAACGTGTCTCTATTTTGATTTGGCAAGACAATGCAGTGACCATAGGACATAGATATATGTTTGTTTGATGCTTTTATTATGTACTAGTACTTGGCAATAGAAGACTTGGTAGTTTAATCCTGTCCACCTTAGTAATGAACTGGTTCACCAAAATGAGTTTCATATACTAGTACATGCTAAACTGTTATGTGTCTGCTTGTTTCTTCTTTTAGAATGCTGACAGAATATTGGGGAAGAGTGCCTTATTAAGCAATGGTAAAGGAAGTAATGCAGATAAGGTTCAGGATAGTGACACATCCCTGTTGGTCTCCAACAAAGCTGATAAAATAGCTAAGGAAGACTATCTCGAAGACAGTGAGACAACCCCAAAGTCCTGTCTTGGTTTAGTGTTGGAGTTACTGGCCACTACCGCTTGCACAAGCTATTCAAACTCACTGTCGGTGTCAAAACCGGCGGATCTCGGGTAGGGGGTCCTGAACTGTGCGTCTAGGTGGATGGTAACAGGAGACAAGGGACACGATGTTTTTACCCAGGTTCGGGCCCTCTCGATGGAGGTAAAACCCTACTCCTGCTTGATTGATATTGATGATATGGGTAGTACAATAGTAGATCTACCACGAGATCAAGGAGGCTAAACCCTAGAAGCTAGCCTATGGTATGATTGTTGTTGTTGTGTCCTACGGACTAAAACCCTCCGGTTTATATAGACACCGGAGAGGTTTAGGGTTACACAGAGTCGGTTACAATGGTAGGAGATCTACATATCCGTATCGCCAAGCTTGCCTTCCACGCCAAGGAAAGTCCCTTCCGGACATGGGACGAAGTCTTCAATCTTGTATCTTTATAGTCCAGGAGTCCGGCTATCCGGACACCCCCTAATCCAGGACTCCCTCAGTAGCCCCCGAACCAGGCTTCAATGACGACGAGTCCGGCGCGCAAATTGTCTTCGGCATTGCAAGGCGGGTTCTCCAAATTCCGTGTACCTGTTGAATAATGTCCGGTTTTTTGCAAATGTAGTGCTCCTCGGCTTCTACGCCCAATAATGGCCGTCTTCCACGTGTCAAACGAATACGAAAAGTCTGGGTGTTTTTACATTCACACCCCTAGCCGCGTAAATGAGCCGCCTATTTAAAGGGATGAGGATTTAGATCCAAACCACACCTTCTCCCCTCCGCGAGTATTCATCAGAGCGCACCCGACAAAGGTCCATTCCACCATGGCCAGCCGTCGCAGCTCCTCCTCTCGCCCTTCCAGCCCTCGGCCTGGAGATTGCGAGAGATGCTCCATCCCGCACAGCGAGCTAGTGTCGCTTCAGACCAAGGGATTTCTCCCCCTGACTTATATGGTCCCGGTTCGAGCCGGACTTGCCACCTATAACGGCGGAGAGCAAGCGGAGAGCACCCCCAATCCCTCCAAAGGAGAGCGGGTATGCCTTGTCCCTTATTTAATAAGAGGGCTCGGATTTCCAATTCATCCGTTTCTCCGGGGGCTCCTGGAGTTCTATGGCCTCCAGCTGCACAACCTCACGCCTGCCTCCATATTGCATATCACGGGCTTCGTAGCCCTTTGCGAGCTGTTTTTGGGTGTTGAGGCTCATTTTGCGCTATGGAAGAGGCTATTCTGCCTTGTGCCCCGTTCCCAGGAGGGGTCAATATATCAAGTGGGCGGAGCCGAAGTGTGGCGCATCGCTGGGACCGGATATCTATCCGGAACCCCAAAGAAGGCGTCCGAGGACTGGCCTTTGAAATGGTTTTATATAGGGGATGTCCCGTTGCCGGATCCCGTTCGGATCGGCCTCCTTGAGTTCAACAGTGCTCCCCTGAAGAAGCGCCTAAGCTGGCGTCCACGGAGCCCTCAGAGAGAAAGTGACAAGGACGTTCTTTACCTGATGGGCCGGATAAGATTATTAGCTCATTCCGGACTAACCATGATCGGAGTCATGGCCGCATGTATCATGCGGGGGGTGCAACCGCTTCAGTATAGAGGCCACCCCATGTGGGATTTCAACGGGGAGGATGACGCCACCCGTCATGGCCGTAAGGGGCCGGACTCAGCTGCCGCTCTAATAAAGATCCTGTCCGCTTTGTACAAGGGAGAAGAGGAGGAATTTCTCCGCGTCAACCCACAAGGTGGATTTACTATGTACAATCCTCCAAGTTGGGTAAGTGGACAATTTTACTTGCCCATCCATTTTTTATTCCCATCATTAACTATATAGTCTAACGACTTCAACGCAGGAACCGCACCAGGAAGTAAAGGAAATAAACAACCCTCCTCCACAGCCCGAGGATCCAGAACGGTACCTCGATCCGGCCTCCGAAGAGGATCCGGACTTATCTGTGGAGCTGATTGATGGGGTGTTTTATCAACTGAGCAAGGACAATGTCTTGGTGGCCATTACGGCCGATTACCCAGGGCTACTCCCGGCCTCCCAGGTAACTGAGACGGAGTCCCGGCACCTCGAAAAGGGATCCACCCTCGCGTGTTTTCAGTCTCCTGACAACAACCATGTTTTGCAGGGGAGGTTCTTGAGGCGGGAGGCCAAGCCTGGGGCGACTAGCCAACGAGGGGCTGCGGGGCCCCGTGGGACGAAAAGAAGTGCAGTCCGGACTGAGGCGCTGGTGCAAAGGTATAGCACGCCCTCTTATTCCCAGGTGTTATTCCTTCAAGGTATATTAACGCTCGTGCTTTGTTCAGGACAAAAAGACCTCGCTGGACTATATCCGGAGAGGCTACCAATCGCGCCTCTACCAGTCAGGCTCCAAAGCCTGGTCCGGAGGCGGAGGCGAACACGAGGTGCACACCGGACGCTCCTCCGACAGAGGATGCGGAAAAGGTTGTCTGCCACCAATTCCGAGGTGGAGAGTGCCATGAACCACAGGCGTCGCCGGACAGTTCTTCGCGACGCTTGTTTCTCCCAAGAGGCATTAGATGCCTTCAATTCGGGAGATGCGTACCTCCGTGCCGCTCAAAATGGTCTAGCCAGAGCCATGGAGAAATATGTAAAAGACATACGGGTAAGAAAATTTGATGATGATATATATCAGTAGCCCCCGCGACTTGAAACAGTTAGAATAACTGATTTAAGGATCATGTAATATGCAGGTTCTTTCAGCGAAGAATACCCAACTGTCCCAGGAGCTAGAAGAGTGCAAAGCCCAACTTGAGGACGCACTAGCCGCGATAGGGGAGCCCAAGGAGACCCCCTCTGGTAATATATGCTTAAAAAAGGTAAGTATTGTGTGAAGTGCGGCGTGTGTGCAAATCTGACAAATGAAATTGTAGATGGCGCCGGATTAGATCCGGAAAAGCAACAACTCCTATGCCAGCTAAAGGCTGGTGAGAGCATGCTGACAAAGGTGAGGCGGGAGAAGATCAATCTCTAAGATGCCAACACCAAGCTGGGCGTTGAACTGAAAGATGTTCGTGCCCAGCTGTCGGACTTCGTTAAGGAGAATCAGCATCTTCGGCACGGCATATTTAGTAAGTGCTTGAACGAACCTTTGAAAAAGAGTTCAGTGAGGAAGTCGACTAACAGAGTAATGTCTGTAGGTATGCTAACAGGTCGTCCTGCAGAGGAGATGCCCGGTTCAACGGGTGACCTTCTTCCCGAGCTCTTACAACTGCACAAGCGAGTTCGGCAGGTGATGCAAGGCGTCGCCCAAGCCTTGTGGCCATCCATCTCCATGCCCGAAGGCCTTGGAGAGCTTGCAGAGAAGCTGAAGGGAGCGTGGCGGCGCTTCCGATTGTGGAAGATATCGGCCCGCCGTCAAGGCGCTAGGGAGGCCTGGGCCATGGTGAAGACGTGGTACACGAAGGCTGACCCAAACCACATGGCCGAGGTCGGACCTGTAGGGCCTGATGGGAAGGAGATCCCTGTAAGCTTAGTATACGGCCAAGTAGAATTGGCCGCAAAGTATTCCCAATAGAACTGTAAACTAGACAGCCTGTTAGATGGTATTGAAGAGGAATCCAATCAGTCAGAATGACTATGTAATTTTAATTGACATATGTAATTCCTTCTAGCCGGATTGTAGATCATTTGTCATGGCCGACCTTTTCGCTTCAACCTCGGGACCTGACGGTCCGGAGTGTGTCCGAATACCCTTGCGGTTATACAAGAACCAGGGTATGCATGGAGACCAGGCGTAGGGGTCATTAGCGCTTGAACAGACAAGTCCCCAACTCATTATGTTATATTACATGGTTAGTAAGAAACATCTTCCAGGGAGAATAATTTCGTTAGGGGTTCCTTTCCCTGGGAGGCATGCCCTAAAGTGCATGTCCATTCTGCGAAAAAGAGACGCAGGAAAAAAACATCTGGGGGCGCATAAATAAATAGGTGAAAAATCATCTTTAGTTCACCGACCGAATATTCCCTTAAGAATGCTAGCTTTCGGCTTCACCCAGTCTGAGGTACACATCCGGCTGACCCGGTAATAACAATCGCAGAGGTGCTCCCTTTACCACCTAGCCGAACAATCGGGAACGTAGGGGTAAGTACAGGAGCCAGGCAACCCAGCTTGGCCAAAACTTAAGTCATATCGATGCATATAATGGTGAATAAAAGGTACATGCGGAAGTGTGACACATGTGTTGGGCATGAAGCCCGTATAAATAAGCTTCTGTTTAAAGAAGCCCCCAGGTTTAATGAGCGCAGATGGCACGTCACTTGATGAGCCTTTAAAGGCTATGAGAGAAAGGAGGCGGAGAAGGAGAGAAATGTAAGACAGACTTATATAAAAAATGGACAAAGGGGGGAGACGAACACATAGTCCGGCGCTAGGCATAGAATCTTCGGAGACGGGCTGCGTTCCATGGGTTCGGCTCGAGTCGGTTATCCGATGCATCTCACAGGCGGTACGCTCCACCAGTTAGGACTTGGTCAATTATAAAGGGACCTTCCCACTTGGGCTTGAGTTTGTCCTTTTTCTTGTCCGGCAGGCGTAGAACTAATTCGCCAACGTTGTAATTTTTGGCCCGTACTTCTCTGCTTTGATATCTTCGAGCCTGCTGTTGATAGAATGTGGAACGGGCTTTTGCCACGTCACGCTCTCCTCCAAGGCGTCCAAACTGTCCTGCCGATCGAGCTCGGCTTCTCTTTCTTTGTACATGCGCACTCGAGGTGAGTCATGAATTATATCGCAGGGCAAAACTGCCTCTGCGCCATACACCATGAAGAATGGTGTGTATCCGATGGTGCGATTCGGCGTGGTCCGCAGCCCCCAGAGTACGGAGTCGAGCTCCTCTACCCAGTGCGTATTAGATTCCTTAAGGGACCGCACTAATCTGGGTTTGATGCCGCTCATGATAAGACCATTTGTGCGTTCGACCTGTCCGTTAGTTTGTGGGTGATAGACGGAAGCATAATCGAGCTTGATGCCCATGTTTTTGCACCAGAGTTTTACCTCATCGGCCGTAAAGTTCGTGCCGTTATCAGTGATGATGCTGTGGGGGACGCCATAACGGTGTATGACCCCAGATATAAAGTCTATCACCAGTCCGGATTCGGCCGTCTTAACAGGCTTGGCCTCTATCCATTTGGTGAACTTATCCACCATGACTAGTAAGTATTTTTTCTTGTGGGTTCTGATTTAAGGGGTCCAACCATGTCAAGCCCCCAGACCGCGAAGGGCCAAGTGATGGGGATAGTTTGGAGGGCGGTGGGTGGCATATGGCTTTGGTTTGCAAAAAGCTGGCAACCGACGCATCGTTGGACTAAGTCCTGAGCGTCTGCCCGGGCCGTTGGCCAAAAAAAGCATGTACGAAAAGCCTTGCTTATGAGGGACCGAGCTGCAGCGTGATGACCACCGAGTCCGGCATGAATTTCAGCCAACAAGTTCCGCCCTTCCTCTTCGGAGATGCACCTTTGAAGGACTCCGGTAGTGCTTTTCTTATAAAGCTCTCCCTCATGGACTTTATAGACTTTAGATCGCCGCACTATGCAGCATGCCTCATTTTGGTCCTCTGGTAGTTCCTGCCTAGTAAGGTAGGCTAGGAAGGGTTCTGTCCACGGGGCGATGACGGCCATTATTACGTGGGCTGAAGGTATGATTTCATTGGCAGAGCCTCCAATTGTGTCAGATTGTTCGGCATCGGGCAGTGCGGTTGATTCCGGGCTGTTATTGCCGGGTTCCCCTTCCCATACTACGAATGGCTTGAACAGCCTCTCCAAGAAGATGTTGGGGGGGACTGCGTCGCGTTTTGCGCCGATGCGTGCCAAGACATCTGCCGCCTGATTGTTTTCCCGGCCTATATGATGAAATTCGAGCCCTTCGAATCGAGCTGACATTTTTAGGACGGCGTTGCGATAAGCTGCCATTTTTGGATCCTTGGCATCAAAGTCTCCATTTATTTGGGATATTGCAAGGTTCGAATCCCCTCGCACCTCTAGGCGTTGAATACCCATGGATACTGCCACCCGAAGACCATGTAAGAGGGCCTCGTATTCGGCTGCATTGTTGGAGTCTGTGTACATAATCTGGAGTACATATTGAACTGTGTCTCCTGTGGGGGACGTCAAAATGATGCCAGCCCCCAGACCGGCCAACATTTTGGAGCCGTCGAAATGCATGATCCAGTTTGAGTATGTGCTGTACTCTTTAGGGAGTTCGGCCTCCGTCCATTCTGCGGCGAAGTCGGCCAAAACTTGCGACTTGATAGCTCGCTGTGGCTTATAAGTTATGTCGAACGGGAGGAGCTCAATGGCCCATTTTGCAATCCGGCCCGTTGCGTCGCGGTTGTTTATGATATCATTAAGTGGTACTTCCGAGGCTACTGTTATTGAACACTCTTGAAAGTAGTGTCGCAGCTTCTGGGATGCCATGAATACCGCGTACGCAATCTTCTGATAATGCGGGTACCGTGATTTGCACGGGGTGAGGACTATGGACACATAATAGACCGGCTTTTGAAGGGGGAATTTGTGTCCGTCCGTTTCTCGTTCGACGACGAGCACTGCGCTTACAACCTGATGGGTTGCTGCAATGTACAATAGCATTGGTTTGCCAATGTTTGGCGCGACCAAGACTGGCTTTGTTGCCAATATGGCTTTTATTTCGTCGAGTCCGACCGTGGCGGCATCCATCCACTCGAAGTGTTCGGTGCGCCGAAGGAGGCGGTAGAGAGGCAGTGCCTTTTCTCCCAAGCGGGAGATAAAGCGGCTTAGAGCCGCCACGCATCTGGTTAATTTTTGTATTTGTTTGAGGTCCTTTGGGATATCCAATTGTGACAGAGCTCGGATCTTGGCTGGATTTGCTTCAATTCCTCTACCGGATACAATGAAGCCCAAGAGCTTTCCGGCTGGAACGCCGAAAACGCATTTTTCCGGGTTGAGCTTGATGTCGTATGTTCGGAGGTTATCAAATGTGAGCCTCAAGTCATCTACTAGAGATTCGACATGTCTTGTTTTTAGGACCCCATCATCTACGTATGCCTCCACTGTTTTGCCGATCTGGTTTGCCAGACATGTCTGAATCATGCGCTGATATGTTGCACCGGCGTTTTTGAGCCCGAAGGGCATTGTGTTGAAGCAGAATGGGTCGTATGGTGTGATGAATGCCGTTGCGGCTTGGTTTGACTCTGCCATCTTGATTTGATGGTAGCCTGAATATGCGTCGAGGAAACACAATGAATTGTGTCCTGCGGTAGCGTCAATAATTTGATCGATGCGGGGGAGGGGGAAGGGATCCTTTGGGCAAGCCTTGTTAAGGTCTTTAAAATCAACACACAGGTGCCAGGATTTGTCTTTCTTTGGTACCATCACCAGGTTTGCTAGCCAGTCCGGATGTTTTATATCTCTGATGAATCCGACCTCCAATAGCTTGGCTAGCTCCTCTCCCATGGCCTGTCTCTTGGGTTTGGAAAAACGCCGAAGAGCCTGTTTGACAGGTTTGAATCCTTTTAGGATATTTAAGCTATGTTTGGCCAGCCTGCGTGGGATTCCTGGCATGTCTGAAGGGTGCCTGGCGAAAATGTCCCAGTTCTCTTGTAGGAATTCTCGCAGTGCGGTGTCTACATCAGGGTTTAATTGTGCCCCGATGGAAGCTGTCTTATTGGGGTCCATTGGATGGACCTGGAATTTGACTATTTCGTCCACTGGTTTAAAGGAGGTGGACTTGGATCTTTTGTCGTGTATCACATCATCCCTGTTCACCGTGGAGCGCAGCGCAGTCAGTTCCTCAGTCGCTAGGGCTTCGGATAGAGCCTCAAGGGCCAGTGCGGCTGTCTTATTTTCGGCGCGGAGTGCTATGTCCGGATCACTAGCGAGAGTGATAATTCCGTTTGGCCCGGGCATCTTGAGCTTCAGGTACCCGTAATGGGGTATTGCTTGGAAGATTGTAAACGCTTCCCGCCCTAGTAGAGCGTGGTATCCGCTACTGAACGGGGCCACCTAGAACGTGACCTCTTCGGACCTGTAATTATCTGGCGTGCTGAACACCACATCTAGTGTGATTTTTCCTGTACAGCACGCTTCCCGACTGGGGATTATTCCTCTAAAGGTTGTGCTACTTCGCTCAATGCCGTTCCAGTCTATTTCCATTTTTTGAAGGGTTTCCTCATAAATGAGGTTCAATCCGCTGCCTCCATCCATGAGTACCTTGGTGAGGCGAAAGCCGTCCACTATTGGACTGAGGACCAATGCGGCTGGTGCTCGGGCTGTTCGGAATTTAGGTTCATCACTAGCATTAAAAGTAATAGCCGTGTCACTTCATGTGTTTATTGTTGCTACTTGGTAGACTTTGGCAAGGCTGCGGAGTGTTCTTTTTCGCATATTATTTGATGCAAAAGTCTCGAAGACTGTTAAGACTGTACTGGTGTCCCTGGGGTGGCTTTCTGCGGCCTCCGGAATTAGGAGATCTTCGCCAATTTTGGCCACCTGCCGGAGTATCCAACATGCTCTAAGGCTGTGAGTTGGTGTGGCGTCCTTTGTACTATGAATTTTACAAGGTCCATTAAGCCATCCTTCCAGTACGGTTCCATGCCCTGTAGAGGGTTTTGGTTATTTGGTGTTTAACCCGGGTGTCTGACGATGATGCACCCTTTTATTTCGGATGAGGTTTCTATTCAGGGCCGGATTGTCCCAAAATTTTATTTCGGTTTTCCAGGCGCTTTTCATCGCACAGTACTTTTGTACTATGGACGCCAAGTTAGCGAAGCGTGTAATATCACGACAACTTATGGCATTGAGGATTCCCCTGTCCATGCAATTATTGCATAAGATTGAGATTGCGTCTTCCTCGCGGCAGTCCTTTATCCTGTTCATGACCAGGAGGAATCTGGCCCAGTAATGATGTACTGTTTCTTCGGGCTGTTGCCTGATTTGGGATAGATCGCTTATGTTCGGGTGGGTGGGCGGAATTAAATCCGAAACCTCACCCGACCTGAGACTCATAGGCCAAGGAGTTTCCGAACTCGGAAGTTTGGATTCTTGGATGTTGTCCAATGAATCTAGCCCGTCGCCTGATTCTAAGTTCAGGTCTTGAGTGATGTCCTCCCCTCCGCGGGTATCCGGCTTGGAGGGATCGGGAATCCGGACGTAACTAGTCCTTAGGATAGACGAAGGGTTGTCGCACTGTCCCTCTACCACGGCAACGTGATGGGTGACTTGGGGAGAGATAATCTCTCTTAGATCGGTTTTAAGCCCAATCTGGTCGTAATCCGTAGCGACTCCCAGGGCGGCGATGCGATCCAAGAGCTCGTTTATGGAAGAGAGCTCCATTGGATCTAACTGCTCGGCAAGTTCCGAGCTGACATGAAGATTGCTTTTGACAACCCGAGAGGTCATCGTCCGCGCAGCAGCCGAACAGGCGGGCATAAGAAAACCACCTAGCCAGAGAGTTTGGCCGACAGCCAAAGCTCCCTTAGTTATGGTACCGTCTTTAAAGACAGGATGAGGCATCCTTCCGGATGATGATGACACAGAGGAACTCTCAATGAAAGCACCAATGTCGGTGTCAAAACCGGCGGATCTCGGGTAGGGGGTCCCGAACTGTGCGTCTAGGCGGATGGTAACAGGAGACAAGGGACACGATGTTTTTACCCAGGTTCGGGCCCTCTCGATGGAGGTAAAACCCTACTCCTGCTTGATTAATATTGATGATATGGGTAGTACAAGAGTAGATCTACCACGAGATCAAGGAGGCTAAACCCTAGAAGCTAGCCTATGGTATGATTGTTGTTGTTGTTGTGTCCTAGGACTAAAACCCTCCAGTTTATATAGACACCGGAGAGGGTTAGGGTTACACAGAGTTGGTACAATGGTAGGAGATCTACATATCCGTATCGCCAAGCTTGCCTTCCACGCCAAGGAAAGTCCCTTCCGGACATGGGACGAAGTGTTCAATCTTGTATCTTCATAGTCCAGGAGTCCGGCTAAAGGTTATAGTCTGGCTATCCGGACACCCCCTAATCCAGGACTCCCTCACTCACTGTCTAAATCAGTTCGGTTTCTTGAGTCTCAACTACAAGCTGAAAGACATCGATCAGCTGTGCTACGACAACAAGCGGAAGGACTGCGGAAGTCCCTGGAGCATTCAGATGCATACTTTCTGGTGCAACAGCAAGCGTTGGAGGATTTTAGCGCCAAACAGGACAAAGCTAATAAGCTTACTAAGCTTATTGCCAGCATGGTGGATACCACATTTCTTGAGCTCTTCTGAAGTTGTTTCAGTTATGCTCATGTTTTGCTGTCGCGTTTATTTGCACTGGTGGGCAATTTTGACGGCCAGTGTATGTAATATGCTGCTTTGTTCCCTATATTTGCACTGGTGGCGAACTTTGATGCCCAGTGGATGTAATATGTGTAATAGAGGTAATAGGCTAGCATTAATTGCTTGTTTATTTATTTCCTTATTGTCTTGTTTAGTTGTTTGCTTGTAGTCACTGCAGTTCTTTTTCTGTGTTTCTCTAGTGGCCACAATAACCTATTTTTGGAAACTAGGCCAAAATAATCATGGGAACACATGGACTGTTGTAACCATGGGCCTCCTGCGGGCCGTATGATCCATGGGCCTTCTACGGGCTGTAGGATCCATGGGCCTTCTACAGGCCGTAGGATCCATGGGCCTTCTACGGGCCATAGGATCCATTGGCCTTCTATACGGGCCGTACGATCCATGGGCCTTCTACGGGCCGTACGATCCATGGGACTTTTACGGGCTGTAGGATCCATGGGCCTTCTACGGGGTGTATCATCATTTTGCCAATCATGGGCCGTACTATTCATGGACAATAACGAGCCGTTTATCGGCCGTATTTGATAACTCTATGAAAACAGCCCAACAGGTTTTTTTCGACATGAAAACGGCCCAACGTATTAACGGGCCACAAACGGGCCGACTGTAACCACGGGCTGAATTTGGCCCACAAGCAGAAAATGACAGTAACGGGCCATAAGTAACCGAATGCTGGAATGAGCCCAAGAATAAATGGGCCCTGAGAAGGCCGAAAGATGTCATGGGCTGGAAACGGCCAATGGATTAATGGGCCGTTAATGGGTATAAAGTGATACACTGTTCATCACGGGCCAGTTTTACCACGGGCCGTTAAGGGGCCGAGGGTTACTAAGGGCCTCATATGGGCCAAAAGACGTCATGGGCCATACATGGGCCAGAAGTTAAAACGGGCTGGAATTATATTGGACGGCCCAGATGACGCTACTGGGCCTAATTCGGATAGGCTGTAAACGGGCCCTGGGATAGCGGGTTGTAAATGGGCTATATGCGAACAGGCCGTTAACAGGCTTGCCGTGGGCCAGCCAACCATCGTTTGACCAAGTTAAACGGGCCGGCCTTTTCACAAGAATGGGCCTCTGTTGGGCCGTGCCACGTGTCGACGTATCATAGGCGCTTTGGGTCCAATCATCGTTGGGACAGATGTCATCCACTCATTGAGTGGATGACATCCACTCATTGAGTGGATGACATCCAACCAATGATGATTTTACATGTGGAAAATCCCCATTGGTCGGGGCTGTTAACGGGTTATCGGATCCAAAACCGGACCCAATAGCTTAACGACGTTCCGTTACGGTGGATGCCACGTGCCGGTCACCCTTGACGAAAGCACTTCAGTGACGCGCGATTTATCGTCATGGAAGTGGACACTTCCATGATGATAATTTTGGTAATGTCATGGAACACTTCTACGACAGCACAGGTATGACTATCTTGATTCTGTTATAAATTTTTCATGGATGTACATGCATGACAGAAAACATGACCTAGTGTGACAAACACGTATCATCATAGAAGTGTATTTTTTTAGTGCCGTCGACCGCCCTCCTCGCCCAATTGAAGGCGCGTGGATATCGACCCACGCGCGCGCCTTCCCATATTCCATATGCCTGTCACCTACCCTACGCCGTGCATGCGGCGTATGTGGCGCAAGGGACGGGCGTAGTGGGAAACGTGGAACGATGGTTCCAAGGCGGAGAGAGTAAATGAGCAGCGGCCCTGAAGTCTTAAAGGGACACACAAGCTGCCTCTTTACTATTTACCGCAGGATGACGCAAGCATGCTTCGGTCACCCCACGCATGGTCCCCACATCACGTGGGTCATGGGGAAGCAGAGCGGACGAAAGCTTCCGCGGTAAAGATCGCCCCCTCCTGCCCGCGCACCGTTCTGGGCCGAGCCCAACAACGCGTCGCGCTTATGTGTGGCCCAGGCATGGGGGCTCCTGTCGGTGTACAGAAGTAGGGGCTCTACTTTGTACCCCTTTACCTGTGCACGGGCAGTCAGAGCCGCGCCCGCGACCACACTTAGCAGGGCAGAGGAGGGAGGTCGCAGCCACAAGACAATCAAGCAACGCGAAGACCAGAAACACAAAGAGCAAGAGGGCGAGGTGGACTCCCCCGGCAAGACCCTTGCCGGGGCGGCCTCCGCAGCCTCGGCAAGAGCCTTGCCGGAGCAACTTGCCCAACACCAGCGGACCGCGCCACCCTTGAGCCCGAGGTTTCCAACATCATCGACCACTTAGGGAGTCCTGGATTAGGGGGGTCTCCGGACAGCCGGACTATATCTTTGGCCGGACTGTTGGACTATGAAGATACAAGATTAAAGACTTCGTCCCGTGTCCGGATGGAACTCTCCTTGGCGTGGAAGGCAAGCTCGGCAATATGGATATGTAGATCTCCTCCCTTGTAACCGACTTTGCGTAACCCTAGCCCCCTCCAGTGTCTATATAAACCGGAGGGTTTAGTCCGTAGGACAACAACAATCATACCATAGGCTAGCTTCTAGGGTTTAGCCTCTACGATCTCGTGGTAGATCAACTCTTGTAATACTCATATCATCAAGATCAATCAAGCAGGAAGTAGGGTATTACCTCCATCGGGAGGGCCCGAACCTGGGTAAACATTGTGTCCCCCGCCTCCTGTTACCATCCGCCTTAGACGCACAGTTCGGGACCCCCTACCCGAGATCCACCGGTTTTGACACCGACAACCACATTGGAACCGAGGCTCGGGAGGCACCTCCATGGTGGCATGCAGATCTTTGTGAAGATCACAAACATGCAAAGTCAGATGAAGACCAGAAGACGAGACCTCCGGCAACATGCTTGCCGGGGACGGCCGCGACCACGGTGCCACGGCAAGACCCTTACCGGGGCCCCGGCAAGACCCTTGCCGAGGACCTCAGCGTGGGCGTGGCCAGGCCCACGACGCCAAGGCTCCACCGCCATTGCCATGCAGCTGCCAGCCCGGCCAGCCAGGCGAGCTCCTGCGTGGTGACGTGTGGCCCCGAGGCCAACTCAGCAAGCACCTGCGTGGTGGCATGCAGATCTTTGTGAAGACGCTGCCACCGCGCCACCTCAGCAGCCTGCCAGCCTACATGGCACCACACGCCTCGCTGGCCAGGGCGCGTGCCAAGACAGGGCGAGGCGGCGACGGACGGGACGGGCCTCGTGTCCATCCCCGATAAAGCAAGGGGACACCTAAGGAACTCAATGCGTCTTGTCCCGTAATGACAGGCGATAAGCTTGTACACTGTACCCTTTCCACCTCCTGTGTGCCACTGTGGCGCCTCCTTCGACTATAAAAGGATGCCCGAGGCATACTAGAGAGGGATTCGGCTCCTCGAGCAAGTCACGCACCATAGCTAGCTTAAGAACTTTTAGATATACACCAAAGCAGGACTAGGGTATTACGCGATCCTCGCGGCCCGAACCTGGGTAAACGACCCTCGTGCTGGCTCTTAGACCCGCTCTTTCCACAACCTCGCGCCCGCCAACCGTAGTAGGGATTCCATTGATCCCATAGATGTCGTTTCCATCGACATAATTCTTCTGTGCAGTGCTACCTCTTGAGCTTGCGTTGGTTTTCCCTTGAAGAGGAAAGGGTGATGCAGCAAAGTAGCGTAAATATTTCCCTCAGTTTTGAGAACCAAGTTATAAGTCCAGTAGGAGACAATGCACAAGTCACCAAATACCTGCACAAACAATCAACAACTTGCACCCAACGCGATAAAGGGGTTGTCAATCCCTTCACGATCACTTGCAAAAATGAGATCTTATAGAGATAGATAAACGGTAAAGTAAATATTTTTGGTATTTTTGGTTTATAGATTGGAAACTAAAGATTGCAAAATAGTAGATCGGAAACTAGCAAGATGTAAACAAAATTGAATATAATGGAAAAGAGATCCGAGGGCCATAGTGTCGGCGTTCTGGCAATGGGGGTCCCCAGATTTGCCTGCCTGCGGCCAACGGCATGGCTCCACCAGTGGCCCCGTATGGCCCGTGTTCATCAGCTGGCACTCAAGACCCTCGCGAGGCGGACGACACAAGGCCTCCTCAGGAGCAGCCTCACCATGCAGGCTCGCGAGGGGGCAGAGAGATCAAGGCAAGGGGTACCTCGTGAGGTTCCCATGACGCAAGCCATGACGACCAAGGCCAGGCGGGTGCTAGGCGGGCGCCAGTGCACGTAGTGTCCTCGTTTCCCCTTTGCTGCTAAGGGGGCGAGCGCAGGCGCAGAGTACCGAGGCATCAGGCAAAGGTTTCCATATCGGTGCAACAAGACCAAGACCAGAAGGACGGAGGTCATCGTGGAGCCCAAGACGGCGTCACCACCAGCGCCTTTGATAGGCGAAGACCACCTTTAGTCAGGATAGCTTGTACTGGCTGTCCCCTTTCAAATTGGTCGTTGTTGGATCCCTTCCCGCTCAATATTTGGGCAGAGGACTAGGGCCTCTATAAATAGGACTAGCCACCACAGTAGGAAGGGGAAGAGAACGAGACACAAACGGACCGACGAGAACGAACTCAGTTCATCCTCGAACCCACCAAGCACAAGAACACCTCTCCTTAGGAGACTGTTCTTCCCTTGTACTGTTCATCATGAGCCCAAGAGGCATCCACCACCACCACACTAGAGTAGGGTATTACACCACAATGGTGGCCTGAACCAGTATAAATCTTGTGCCTCTTGTGTTGTGAGTTCATCGAGCTAAGCTTAGAGATCGCGGCGAGGCTGAGGGCGAGATTCGGTAGGGGGAAATCTTCGTGCGCACCCCGGTGTTCGAACCTCAAGGGTTTTGCCGAAACCCTAAATCCGACATTTGGCGCGCCAGGTAGGGGTGCGCCGAAGTCTTCCTTCCGCTGATGCGCGTCCCATCTCTAACGCCCGCCGAGCCCGTGCTGAGCGCCGGGCCGCTCTCGCCGCACATGTCGCCCAGACGGCTCCTGTTGGCGGACCTCCCCATCATTCTCCGTCACCTGCTACCAACGCCGCCACCGGCCCGGTGAGGAACAAGCAGCAAGCATCCTCGCTGCACCCCTCGGTGCGGCGGGATGGCCGCACCACCACTCTGTCGCTGACCCCGGCCGGCTCGTCGTCCCATGCTCGTCGCGCCCCCACGGACGCGCAGGCCATGCTGCTTATGGCGTGCGAGCTCCTGCGTTACCACCCCGTCGACGACCTCTACAAGGAATGGCTCGCTCATAGCACTGAGCTCGTCAATGCCGCATGGGGCTCTCCCGCACCGTCCCTCTTGTTGCCTCGCCCTCCGCCAGGTACGGGTGACGTGGCTCATGGAGCGCCTCCACCACCTCTGCCCCAAGACGGCGCCCTGGTGCTAAGGCTCATGGAGTTTGGAGCAACAATGGATCTTAGAGGTGGAAGAGGTAGTCAACTAGAGGTAGAAGACAACCCTTATATAGTCGTGGAAAGAATCCAACCGTTATCCACTAGTTCTGCCCGCGACACACGGTACTACCGCTCCAAGGACGCGGTACTACCGCGGCGCCGCGCGGTACTACCGTGGTCCACCATGGTACTACCGTGGCAACTGCACAGGCCGGAACAAGCCTGAAGAAGGGGCTGTACTACCGCTCGCGCGGTACTACCGCTCCCCCTTGTGGTACTACCGCAAGGCAGGAGGGTCACGGCCTGGGAAGGGCGCGGATGAAAATAAATTACATCCGTGAAAACTTCCGCAGAAACTAGGGTGGCGCGAAAACCCGACGCGGTACTACCGCCTGCGAGGCGCGGTACTACCGTGGTCGGCGCGGATGAAAAAAATTTCATCCGCGCCTACTACCGCGACACTGCGGTACTAGGCCGAAAGGGCCACGGTACTACGACTCCAAGGGAGCGGTACTACCGTGGGCCACCATGGTACTACCGTGCTGGACGAGCGGTACTACCGTGAATGGCGCGGATGTAAAAAATTACATCCGCCCCCTACTACCGCACCGGAGCGGCACTAGGCCAGGGAGCCGCGGTACTACCGCACCAAGGGGCGGTACTACCGTGAAGAGCCGCGGTACTACCGCTCGTACCTGCGGTACTACCGCAAGAACAGCAGTAGTCGCCAGTTTTCCACACAACCAAGATAACGACGGGTAGCTCCAAAGTGCAAGGAAAGGAGGGACAAGTGTACGTGTGATTCCACCCTACCTTTCCGACGCGGACCCCCTCTTAATAGTACGACTCTCCTACGACTCAACTCCTCCAAGGAGAAACGTAGAACAACGCCGGCTTCAACAGTCTCCGAGAGGCACCGAATCGTCTTGTACCTAATGATGAGAAATCTGAGGAACTCAAGGCACACGATTAGTCCGCACGAGCATTGTCATCAATCACCAAAACACTTAGGGAAAAATATGCCCTTACAGTATCTTCAAGCAGTTTGCTCGTGAGGTGAATGCAGCCCTCCCCAGGCTCGAGGCCATGCGCCCGCTCAGGTGGTCCAAGTGAGCCATCACCTTCAGCTCGGCAGATCAACTCAAGTGCGCGGCTACTTCCGGCGTTCTCCCGATGATCTGTTCACCAGTCATCAGCAACGTGCAAGTCACCATGACCCTCATCGATGGTGGCACAGGGCTTAACATCCTGTCCGTTGAGATGTTCGACAACCTTCAAGTGCCACACGATCAGCTTCAGCCCAGCAAGCCCTTCTCAGGAGTTACCGATGGTTCCACCACCCCAATAGGGCAGGTCCGCCTCCCTGTCACCTTCGGACAGCGCGACAACTACCGCACCGAGCTCATCAACTTCGACGTTGCCCACATCCACCTGCCGTACAATGCCATCCTCGGGTATCCAGCCCTGGCCAAGTTCATGGCAGTGACCCACCACGGCTACAACGTCCTCAAGATGCCAGGAAGTGGCGGAATCATCACGGTCCCCTGCAAAGAGAGAGATGCGGTGTGCTCCCTCGAGCGTGCCTTCCAAGCCGCAGCAATCGAGGACCCGGACAACAAGGGCGAGAACCCTCCTAAGGCCTTCCCCAAGAGAAGAAGCAACCGCTCCGCACAGGGCCTCAGGAGGTCGGCACCTCGGGTGGTGCCGCGTCAGGATCAGCGCCTGTGCTTGGGCGCCTCCTTCCATCGCATAGGAAGACGCGCCCGACACCCTCCTCAGGCAGGGCTCGGGGGCTCCCTTCTGGAGGGCCTCAGACCTTGCCAACATCACGAGGGAGGCGCTCGGGCACCACTTGGAGGCGTGCTTCGTGGCACGTTTCCCTCAGGAAGGCACAGGGCGTGGAAAACCCAATGTTCAGGAGTTCATTGCCAAGACCACTCAGGAGCTTCAGGAAGTGAGGGCCGTGCGCAGCGACCGCCGCTCGCCTGGCGTGGCTCCCCATCCAGGCGAGGATGGTGGGCTGTGTGTCTGCATCAACGTCCCAGGGCTCAACCGAGCCGCATCTCAGGAGTGCTTCTGGCCTTCGCGCATGGGACGCTGCGAGGTCCGCCGCACAACTACGTTCGCATGCCTTTCGTCCTGCCGAACACGGCTGCCACCTACTAGCGTCACCTGCGGAGCATCCTGGCGGCTCAGGAGGCCAGGGGCCACGAGATCCTAGCAGAGATGGAGACTGTCCTCAAAGAACCACCTGGCCCCCAGAGCCTCCTGAGGCTCAGGGCCCCGGTGGCTCGTGAGGGTCAGCCCCTTCACCGTGCACCTTCAGCTGCCCCAACACCCCCTCTACAACGGAACTAGGTGACATCTCCCAAGTTCATTTCAGCTGGGAGCGCCCTCAGGGCTGCATCATTCCTAGGCCGCGTGGGTCCGTCCCTGCGGCATGTATCTCTTTTTTATTTCTTTGGCTTACCTTGCTGGGGGCGCCCCTCGGACTGCATCATCCCTAAGCCGCTTGGGTCTGACCCAGTGGCATGTATCCATTCTGCATTTACCTAAGCTGGTTGCCTTTCATGCCTAATCTACCTATGATTATCACCTGCTCGATTGCCACCTACCACGGGTCCCTCCCTCTCTCATGCAATTCGCTTGCGTGTTAAAAGGGGGGCTCCTGAGCATCACGACTCAGGAGTTCTTACTGGCTCTCCAGCCCTCACCCCCTGGCCTTGACCACGGCATCACGACCTGGCATACCAGTGGCGGCTGAGCTCGCTCGAGGGCCGGGACCTGAGGACACAGAGCATTTATACCTAACCGTCTCGCAGGAACACACAGCTGTCAAAGACCCAAGACCAGGCACAACCCTCCTTGAGGTAGGGCCTCGTGAGTCCCGCGCTGGCTCACGAGTGTCCAGATACACCTCGTCTAGCCCTGTCGTGCAAGCCACGTGTTAGGGCAGGGCTGTACACTCCCCGGGGCCTCTCCGCAGTAGGGAGCCCCCCTCCCACGCACCAGTGGAAGCACCATGCTCCGCGCTGGCCGACGACACTGCTGAGGAGCAGCTATGCCCATACACATACGGAAGCACTATGCTCCACGCTGGTGATAAACAACTGAGGGCGGCCCCACGAGCGTATCAACCTCAGGGAGCCCTAGAGCTTAGTGTATGGTCTCATCGCAACACCTCCCCTCGGGAGCATCGTGCGAGGGGACTGGGCACGGGGTCTGCGCCTGGGTACGCCCGAGCGTACGCCACCCAGCCAGGTCCCCCGGACCTGGTCGTCGCGCGCCCCTCCCAAGTGGAGCCAAGGTATGAATGTCGTTTGAACGTCAAGGGGGACTCCCGAGCATCGCGACTCAGGAGCCTAACTGGTCACGTAGCCCCTCACTCCTTGGTCCCGTCCTGGCTATCCGGTCGGGGCCAACGGCGGCTGAGGTATGTGCTGGGCCGGGCCCTGCCAACGTAGAACGTAAAGCAAATAGGAAGAAAATTGTGAAATCTCAAAGAAAATATTACAAACCATAATTGTCTTCACAATACCAGACGCAAGTTTAGACGCCTCCACGAGGCATGGTGCACATTGCAGGAATTAAGCAGGAATGAAGCCGTAAGTAAGTCATCCTTGGACACCGCTGTCGCCCGCCAAGGACTCCACTCCTGTGGTGGCGTCGCCTTCACCTGTACCACCACCCGGGGCCGCAGGATCAGCAGCACTGCCTGCCATGGGCGTAGGATCGAAGGCGTGGAACTTCCCCAGCAAGGCCTCCATCTGGCCCTTCACGGCTTCAGCAGCAGCGGCGTAGCACTCGCCGTCCATAGGCTCCAACATCTCATCAAGATCGGCATTAGGGTCACAGAGGTGGAGGTGGCTGAAGACGCGCGTCAGTGCAGCAGAAGAAAGGACGCGAGTTTCTTCCTCTGCCGTTGGGCCGATGCCGCTCATGACTTTCTCAAGCGCCTCGACCAAGTAAGGAAGCAGCTGGGCGGGGCCATCCTCATCGGTAGTTAGCCGCTTCTCCAGGCCCTTCTCATAGAGTGCCTTCAGCGCTACGTGAGACCTCTCCTCGAGGAGTGCGAAGGCCGCGCGGTCCTCGGCCAGGACCTTCGCCTTGGCGTCGAGTTCGGCCTTCTCCGCCTTCACCTTCTGCTCCAGCGTTTCCAGCCGGCCGCGCTCAGTGGCCTGCCCCTCCACCAACCGCGCTAGCTCGGCATCGTGGCGCCTGACGGCGTCCTCCTGAGACTTCATCTTCTCCTCCTCCTCCTAGCGGTCACGAGCTTCTTCGGCGCGCTTGTCGCACAAATCCTTCAGCTCGGACTCCAGTGCCCGGCAGCGGTCCTGGGCGGCCGCGGCATCCTTCAGCGCCACCTCGTGAGCGGCTGCGGCTTGGGTGGCGGCCTGCTTCTCCTTCTCAGAAGCCGCCGCGACCTGCCTTAGCGCCGCTCGGACAAAGGCGTCAGAGTGAAGCCAGTCAGAAACCAGCTCCAGACGCCCGGCTACCAGATGGGAGTCGGTGCCCTGGAGGTCTTCTCCCAGCTGGGCCATCTCGAAAAGGGCATGTTCCAAGACATCGGGGGAGGCAGAAGGACCTGGAACCAACGGCGCAGCAGAAGGAGGAGGCGGCAGTGTAGCCATGGCTTGGGATACTGGGGGCTCCTGAGCCTTGGGTACCTCAGCAGCAGCGTCGGGTAACAGCACCTCCGGAGCCAGCAGGGCCATGGGGGCTGACTCTTCACAAGGATGCCCTCCCGAGCCTCGCGAGGATGACCGGGTAGGGAAGGTGTGAACATCGTCGCCTCCCCTCCCCACGGAAGAAGGTGCGGCCGCGGCAGATGGATCGGCCCCAGACGACGTCACCGCGTCCACCTTCCTCTTCTTCACCGCAGACGGCAGCCTAGCCAATCGATGGTGAATGTCAAGGACCAACAGCATAATCAAGAACAAGATGGAGCACGGACACTTATTGGTCTACCGCGGTGTAGTCCACCTTCCTCTTGCTGAGCTTGAAGCCTGAGAGCCTCGCGGCCTGGGGCGCAGCCGCAAGGGCTCCAGGAGCAGAAGAAGGTGCAGCTGAAGGGCTTGAAGTGGCGTCCGGGCAGAAGCAGCCTCTCGGGAGATCAGCGACGACCTGCTCTTCATCGGAACCTCGGCCGGAGGCCCCCTCAGGAGGCTGGGCTTGGCTCGCGAGGGACCTCCTGCCGTGAGTGGCTCTTTCGTCCCCAGGGGGGCATCGTCATCGTCGTCATCATCCGGCATCGTGCGGAGGAGGACAGCCTTGCACAAGGGGGAGGTCTCCCCCGTCTCCTCGAAAGTTGCCTCCGAGTCATGCTCCTCATCTTCCTCCTCTTCTCCTCCCTCGCGGGAGTCACCTAACAACACGTTCACCAGCGCCATCGTCTCTGGGACCGCGGGAGGCGCCGGCGGTACTAGGCCGCGCCCATCAAAGGTAGGCATGGCAGCCACGACCTGCGCCCCATCCTTGCGAAGGAAAAGGAGTGAAGGCGCTAGGCTAGTATTCCTGGTCATCCTCGACCAGGAGCCAGAGCGCCGCGGCCAGCTCTTCGTTAGGCAAGGCTTCCGGGCTCAGGCGAAGCTTGTCATCTGTGCCCCCGAGCGTCCATAAGGGGAGCGAGCGCGCCTGAAGTGGAGCCACCCGCTGCATCAAGAACTCCCTCAGGAGCACGACCCTCGTTAGCTTCGCTGCCTTCGCATTGCCCGGCTTCAGGTCGGCGTTCATCCTCTCCAGCACCACCACCGCCCGGCTGTCGGTGAGCTTCGCATGCAACCACCCTTTGTCGGACTGGGGCTTCTCTGTCGGCAGCACCAAGCGTGGGTGGACGCACTTGGCGTCCATCATGACCCACTTGCTATGAAAGCCGTCAACCCTCTTCCCGGCCTTCGAAATTGCATTTGCCTTGCCGCACGCGACGAAGTTGGCGCAGCCTGAGGTGTGGTCGCCGTTAGTTCGAAGGAAGAAGAAGTGGCACAACAGAGCCACGGACGGCATCACCCCGACATACGCCTCGCAGTAGTAGGCGAAAATCGACAGGAGAAGAATGGAGTTGGGATGGAGATGAAGGGCCTGCAACCTGTAATGGCGGAGGACGGCGTAGAAGAAGTCGGAGAAGGGGGGAACTAGGCCTGCGACGACGGCGCTCGTGAAGAAGGGATAGAAAGTGCTCCCCTGAGCCTCCGGCATGGCGGAGCCAGCCCGGAGTCCGGTCTTCCCCTTTTCATTGCTCTCCTCCACCGTCAGCAGGCGCGTGGCGACGAGATTCTTCTCTGGGACAGTGGGCGCGTCCAAGGCCGGCTTGTACCAAGCTGGCGGCGCATCAAACTTGACCTTGCGGGGCGCCATCGGTCGCTAAAAGGGAAAGGATCGAAGCGGATCTAGAGATTTCGGAAGCAAGGAGCGAGAAAGGGGATCTGGAGCAAGACGAGGAAAGCAATGAAGGCAAGCCTTGCCCGCGCCAGCCTTTTGTCAGACGGGCAGTTGCCGAGGCAGCGTGGGGAACCGGAGATGCCCACGTCCAATCAGTCGCCACGCGTCGACCAAGTCCGCGAGCTATTGGGGCCCGTGGTGCTTCGCACTTGCCCTTTGGCTTCGCGCCAAGTCTGAGCGCACCTTGGGCCCGGGGGCTACTATCGGTGTTCTGGGAACGGGGGTCCCCAGACTTGCCTGCCTGCGGCCCACGGCGTGGCTCCACCAGTGGCCCAGTATGGCCCGTCTTCGTCAGCCGACACTTAAGACCCTCGCGAGGGGCCAAACCTTGCGAGGCGGATGACACAAGGCCTCCTCAGGAGTGGCCTCACCAGGCAGGCTCGCGAGGGGGCGGAGAGATCAAGGCAAGGTGTACCTCGTGAGGTTCCCATGACGCAAGCCATGACGACCAAGGCTAGGCGGGCGCTAGGCGGGCGCCAGCACGCGCAGTGTCCTCGTTTCCCCTTTGGTTTTAAGGGGGCAAGCGCAGGCGCGGAGTACCGAGGCATCAGGCAAAGGTTTCCATATCGGTGCAACAAGACCAAGACCAGCAGGATGGAGGTCATCGTGGAGCCCAAGACGGCGTCACCACCAGCGCCTTTGACAGGCGAAGACCACCTTTAGTCTAGATAGCTTGTACTGGCTGTCCCCTTTCAAATTGGCCGTTGTTGGATCCCTTCGCGCTCAATATTTGGGGAGAGGACCAGGGCCTCTATAAATAGGACTAGCCACCACAGTAGGAAGGGGAGGAAAACGAGACCTGAACGGACCGAGGAGAACGAACTCAGTTCATCCTCGCACCGACCAAGCACAAGAACACCTCTCCTCAGGTGGTTGTTCTCCCCTTGTACTGTTCATTATCAGCCCAAGAGGCAATCCACCACCACCACACTGGAGTAGGGTATTACACCATAATGGTGGCCCGAACCAGTATAAATCTTGTGTCTCCTGTGTTGTGAGTTCATCGAGCTCAGCTTAGAGATCGCGGCAAGGCTGAGGGCGAGATTCGGTAGGGGGAAATCTTCATGCGCACCCCAGTGTTCGAACCTCAAGGGTTTTGCCGGAACCCTAAATTCGACACGTAGGTTTCATTAGTGGCTTCTCTCAAGATAGCAAATATTACGGTGGGTGAACAAATTACTGCCAAGCAATTGATAGAAAAGCACATAGTTATGATGATATCTAAGGCAATGATCATGAACATAGGCAACATGTCCGTGTCAAGTAGACCGACTCCTGCCTGCATCTACTACTATTATTCCACACATCGACCGCTATCCAGCATGCATCTAGAGTATTAAGTTCATAAAGAACGGAATAACGAATTAAGCAAGATGACATGATGCAGAGGAATTAACTCAAGCAATATGCTAAAAACCCCATCTTTTTATCCTCGATGGCAACAATACAATACGTGCCTTGCTGCCCCTGCTGTCACTGGGTAAGGACACCGCAAGATTGAACCCAAAGCTAAGCACTTCTCCCATTGCAAGAAAGATCAATCTAGTAGGCCAAACTAATCCGATAATTCAAAGAGACTTGCAAGGATATCAAATCATGCATATAAGAATTCAGAGAAGAACCAAATAATATTCATAGATAATCTTGATCATAAATCCACAATTCATCGGATCTCGGCAAACACACCGTAAAAGAATATTACATCAAATAGATCTCCAAGAACATCAAGGAGAACATGGTATTGAGAATCAAAGAGAGAGAATAAGCCATCTAGCTAATAACTATGGACCCGAATGTCTGTGGTAAACTACTCACGCTTCATCGGAGAGGTAATGATTTTGATGTAGAAGCCCTCCGTGATCGAATCCCCCTCCGGCAGGACACTGAAAAAGGCCCCTAGATGGGATCTCATGGGTATAGAAGGTTGCGGCGGTGGAAAAGTGGTTTCATGGATCTCCCGGATGTTTTGAGGGTATAAGAGTATATATAGGCGAAGGAACTAGCTCAGGGGAGCCACGAGGGGCCCACGAGGGTGGGGGGCGCGCCCTACCCCCCTGGGCGCGCCCTCCTACCTTGTGGATTCCTCGTTGCATCTCCGAATTCATCTCCAAGTCTTCTGGTTTGCTTTCGGTCCAAGAAAGATCATCGCGAATGTTTCATTCCGTTTGGACTCCGTTTGGTATTCCTTTTCTGTAAAACTCTAAAATAGGCAAAAAAACAGAAACTAGCATTGGGCCCTCGGTTAATAGGTTAGTCCCAAAAACAATATAAAATAACATATAAATGCCCATTAAACATCCAAAACAAATAATATAATAGCATGGAACAATAAAACAATTATAGATACATTGGAGACGTATCATGCAGCCATTAGGATAATCCTCTTTCAACTTAGTTTTCTCTAGGAACATATCAAAAACATAGGGGAACTACAATGCGAGCTATTAATCTACAACATAATTTGAAAATACTATCGGGACTAAGTTCAAGATAAATTAAGTTCAATTAATCAAATTACTTAAGAACTCCCACTTAAACTGACATCCCTCAAGTCATCTAAGTGTAACGTGATCAAAATCAACTAACCAATGTTCGATCATCACGTGATGGGCAGTCATCAATGGTGAACATCTCTATGTTGACATTTCTACTATATGATTCACGTTCAATCATTCGATCTCCAGTGTTCCGAGGTCATGTTTGTACATGCTAGACTCGTCAAGTTTAACCCAAGTATTCCACGTGTGTAATTCTGGTGTACACCCGTTGTATTTGAACGTAGAGTCTATCACACCCAATCATCACGTGGTGTCTCAACACGATGAATTGTAGCAACGGTGCATACTCAGAGAGAACACTCTTACCTTGAAATTTAGTGAAGGGATCATCTTATAATGCTACCACCGTACTAAGCAAAATAAGATGCATAAAGGATAAAACTCACATGCAATCAAAAATATGTGACATGATATGGCCATCATCATCTTGTGCTTTTGATCTCCATCTCCAAAGCATCGTCATGATTTCCATCGTCACCGGCTCAACACCTTGATCTCCATCGTTGCATCGTGGTCATCTCGCGGACTATTATTGCTTCTATGACTATTGCTAACTCATAGCGATAAAGTAAAGCAATTACATGGCGTTTGCATTTCAAACAATAAAGAGACAACCATAAGGCTCCCGCCGGTTGCCGATAACTTACAAAACATGATCATATCATACAATAACGTATATCAGATCATGTCTTGACCATATTACATCACAACATTCCCTGCAAAAACAAGTTAGACGTCCTCTACTTTGTTGTTGCAAGTTTTACGTGGCTGCTATGGGCTTCTAGCAAGAACCGTTCTTACCTACGGCACAAAAACCACAACGGTGATTTATCAAGTTTGCTATTTTAACCTTCAACAAGGACCGGCCATAGTCAAACTCGATTTAACTAAAGTAGGAGAAACAGACACCCGCCAGCCACCTTTATGCAAAACTAGTCGCATGTCTGTCGGTGGAACCAGTCTCATGAACATGGTCATGTAAGGTTGGTCCAGGCCGCTTCATCCAACAATATTGCCAAATCAAAATAAGACATTGGTGGTAAGCAGTATGACGATCACCGCCCACAACTCTTTGTGTTCTACTCATGCATATCATCTACTCATAGACCTTGCTCTGATGCCACTGTTGGGGAACGTAGCACGCAATTTCAAAAAAAATTCCTACGACCACGCAAGATCTATCTAGGAGATGTATAACAACCAGGGGGAGAGTGTGTCTACTACCCTCGATGGTATTCAGACACCAGAAGTGTTCTGGAGTGTATCGGGTATTTATCGGAGTACTACTGGGGTTACCGGAACCCCCGGGGGGAAGATATAGGCCATATGGACCATGAGAGTGGAGCACACCATCCCACAAGGGGTGGTGCCCCCTGAGGGAGTCCTGGATTAGGGGGTCTCCGGACAACCGGACTATATCCTTTGGCCGGACTGTTGGACTATGAAGATACAAGATTGAAGACTTCGTCCCGTGTCCGGATGGGACTCTCCTTGGCGTGGAAGGCAAGCTTGGCAATACGGATATGTAGATCTCCTCCCTTGTAACCGACTCTGTGTAACCCTAGCCCCCTCCGGTGTCTAAATAAACCGGAGGGATTAGTCCGTAGGACAACAACAATCATACCATACACTAGCTTCTAGGGTTTAGCCTCTACGATCTCGTGGTAGATCAACTCTTGTAATACTCATATCATCAAGATCAATCAAGCAGGAAGTAGGGTATTACCTCCATCAAGAGGGCCCGAACCTGGGTAAACATCATGTCCCCGCCTCCTGTTACCATCTGCCTTAGATGCACAGTTCGGGACCCCCTACCCGAGATCCGCCGGTTTTGACACCGACATTGGTGCTTTCATTGAGAGTTCCACTGTGCCGTCACCGTAAGGCCTAATGGCTCCTTCGATCATCGGTAACGATGCGGTCCAGGGTGAGGTTTTCCTCCCTGGACAGATCTTCGTATTCGGCGACTTCGCACTGCGGGCCAACTCGCTTGGCCATCTGGAGCAGATCGAGAGCTACGCCCCTGGCCACCAGGTCAGGTTCGAAAACTTGAACTACACTTCCGACATCCGCGGAGACTTGATCTTCAACGGATTCGATCCCATGCCAGGTGCGTTGCACAGTCACGACAAGCATGATTTAGCTCTACCGTCGGACAGTGTTCGGGAAATCGCACCTGCAACCGCTCCGGCCTCCAACCCGGAGCAAATTGCACCACCCGAGGACGGGTGGATAGAACCCGCCATGGAGGCCGCACCGTCAGTGGCGATAGAGCCAGATACTGATTTCACCCCTTACGAGAGCCATGTTGCCAAACCACTGGATTCATCTCCGGCCGCGGACTCCGAGCCGCCTGTGTCCGTGCCTATCGAATTTGATTGGGCGCCGATCATGGAGTTTACCTCCGCGGATATCTTTCAGCACTCGCCCTTTGGCGACGTGCTAAATTCATTAAGGTCTCTCTCCTTGTCAGGAGAACCTTGGCCAAACTATGTCCGGCTAGAATGGGATGCGGACGACAAGGAAATTCGCTGCCCACCCACCACCCACTTAGTAGCCACTGTCGATGATTCAACCGACATGCTCGATTTCGAATCCGAAGACATCGACGGCATGGATGACGATGCAGGAGACGAACAGGAACCATCGCCCACAGGGCACTGGACAGCCAATTCATCACATGACATATACATGGTGGATACACCAAAAGAAAACAATGACGAGGAACGGAAGGACGCAGCGAAGAACAGCTCTATCGAGAAGCAAACAAAGCATCGGCGTAGGCGCCGCTCCAAATCCCGCCTCGGCAAAAACAGCGATAAAAGCGCAAGAAAAAATAATACCCCGGTCGATTCCAGAGGAAACGACGACCAAATTGACCCAGCGGCAAAGTCGGATGAACCTGCAAACGGCAAACATAGTACGGATCCGACATCCGAACACGGCGACGCCGAGGATAAAGCTCATCAACCTCCCTTCGGGGAGGAAAACAGTCCGGACGAAGATGCACACATCATCCTGGAAAGGCACTTGGAACAAGAGAACCTCCGCGAAAGGCTTATTGCCACTGCGAGGAGTCTGAAGAAGAAGAAGCAAAGGCTTAAGGCCGCGCAGAATACACTCAACAATGGATGGAACAAAGTGCTCGACAATGAAGAAAAGTATGGTAGTAGTTACCACACAAAGAGTTATCCAAAGCACAAGCTACTGCTCGAATTCGACGATGAGGCCTTAGAGCCCACACAGCCAATAAATAAAACGGCCAACCGGTCGGATCAACCACCTTGCGGCCACGATAGAGTGGCTAACAAGGCCGCACATAAGTCAACACACGATCTACGTGAGGACTTGCACCAAAAATCTAGCATGACCAGATCCATCTATGGATCTAGGAAGCGCACTACGGCACAAAATCAAAACCCAAGCACATCCGAAGTCAGCCCAGATAATACGACGGTAAACGCCAGATTCAGGGGCTCTCGACCAGGTCAACGGAAAAAGCCTTCTAAAGGCAGCAGAGATGGACTGTCCGACCTAAACAAGATTCTAGACAAACTATGTTAGATTCACGGCACCCCCGATAAACCTGCAAATCACGCCCACAGAGAATGCTGGGTCTTCAAGCAGGCCGGTAAGCTAAACGCCGAACACAAGGGGAGGGATACACCAAGTGAAGACGAGGATGAGCCTCGCCAGCAAAGCACTGGGGGACAGAAAAAATTCCTGCCAGAGGTTAAAACAGTAAACATGATACACGTGACGAAGAGGAGAAGCAAGCACGCACTCCGAGACAAACGCGCCATAGAGCCCGTCACCCCTAAGTTAAACCCCTAGTTGGCCTGCCCGATCACTTTTGATCGCAGGGATCACTCGACAAGCATCCAACATGAAGGATTGGCTGCCTTGGTGTTAGACCCAATAATAAATGGATACCATCTCACACGAGTCCTTATGGACGGCGACAGTAGTCCAAATCTGATATATCAGGACACAGTCCGGAAAATGGGGATAGACCCGACAAAAATCAGCCACAGTAATACTACCTTCAAGGGAGTAATACCAGGCCCAGAGGCCCGCTGCACGGGCTCTCTATTACTAGAGTTTGTATTCAGTTCTCTCGACAACTTCCGAAGTGAAAAGTTAACCTTCGACATCACTCCATTCCGAAGTGGCTATCAAGCACTACTCCGAAGAGCGGCTTTCGCTCGTTTTAATGTAGTACCGCATTACGCTTCCCTCAAGCTCAAGATGCCTGGCCCATGTGGCATCATCACCATTAGCGGAAACGTTGAACGTTCCTTACAAGCGGAAGAATGTGCGATGGCTTTAATAGCCGAACACTAAATGGCCCCGCCAACGAGAATAAAGGATCGGTCGTCAAGACCGCAGACACGGCTAGACGAGTCCGGTGCATTACTAGCTATAGCAGCTTGGATAAACCCGAATGGTTTGATGGTTATACCCCCATAGATGGTACCGGGGGCTTCCCGCTTGTAATCAGGGCTAGTTCGGCTCAACTTGACTTATCTTGAATTTTAATGGTTTATTGAGAATAACCAATTTTTTGGCATGACAACTTTCACCTAAGCTCTTCTCTTTTACAGATGACAATCGCGCCACACTCGTCCAGGATACGGCACAACGGAGACATAGGCGCAGACGTGCAGCAGGGACCCGCTCAAAGGTTTCTTTTTAGGTTAAGACCCTGTGTAAACCTTTTTTACTGTCTCTTGTTGTTCACATCCTCAGGATACTTAATATAACCGAGAAGGATGCTGACGTTATTGGCATTTCGCCACGTCAGAGAATTGCACATACCTGGACACTCGGGGTTCATTATCAAGGGCACTGTTCAGCCCGGCATATGTTATAAAGACCGAATACCTTAGGGAGTGTTCGGCGTCGTGAGTTTGGCCTTATATGCATCAGCTCCAAATCATGTCTTTGGTGAACTGTTGGGTGTGCCCGGCTCCCGTGTTTTGCTACCTTACATTCCACTCTATCAGCTAAGGTGGCACCGAGAGAACTACTGCGATTGTGCCCTGGTTCATCCGGATGAGCACCTCAGTAGAGAAAGCCGAAAACTGACTGTCATGATAAAGCGCGAGACTGGTCAACCACTCGATGACTTACTGGAATCTTTGGGGTTCCTCCGCATTAACGAAGGGCCATTTCCCGGTCATGTACGTACGCGCCCCGTATTCAGACGAGCGCGGAGGTACTAGGAGCTATATAGTAGCCCCACCGTCAAACTCCTATGGCTAAGTGAAAGTGTTAAAGCAATATAGTCCGATTGCCTGGTTCGTTGTGCTACCACCTCCTTAATGGACCAAGACGTTGGATCAAGTGTGAATACGCGTTTTTTGTGAACACCCCCGCATTATATGCCTGGGGGCTGAAGCCGACGACTGCAAACTTTCAGGTTATATACATATATAAATAAACGGCTGCACAGGAGGCATCATAATACTTTCAGGCAAAAGTATAAACACAACCTTTATAATTCAATAAAACATTGTTTTTACAATGGGAATACATGTCACTAGAACATAATATTCTTTGAGCACTAAGCATCTATTAAGCGAGCGCCTTCATGGACTTCTGCAAAGTAGTGCTCGGCAGATACTCGGCCCACGGCCGAACTCGGGGTTGCAATAGCGGTGGCCTCCATCTCTTCCCAGTATGTTTTGACACGGGCAAGTGCCATCCGTGCACCCTCTATGCATGCCGACCTCTTCATAGCGTCGATGTGCGGCACAACACCAAGGAAATGTTGTACTAAAATAAAATAACTATTCGGCCTTGGCCCTTCCGGCCACAGATGATCCACAATAGACCTCATGGCAAGCCCGGACAACCTATGGAGCTCGGCCCACTCGGCCATTCGCTCATTCAACAGCAGCGGACGCACTGGACCATCGAACTGTGACCAGAACAGCTTTTCCACTTCACGATCTTTCTGATCTTTGAAGTACTTGGCCGCATTAGTAGCACTGGCTGCCAAATCCATGTATGCGTTTGCAGAACTCCATAGTTTATCAAGAGGGGCATACTTCGGATCTCCGAACTTTGTCCGCAACAAAAAGGGCTTCCCAGCTATGATATCTCCAGCTTGATGCAGCTCTTTGTTCGCCGCTCTAATTTTAGAGCGGGCTTCCTTGGCTGCTACCATGGCCTTCTCCAGGTCCGTCGCCTACGCTCGGTTTTATTTTTCAAGGAGCTGGTAACGGTCGGCGGCATCTTTCAACTCAATGGCCATCTTGGCCATTTTTTCCTTGCTTTGGCAATGCGCAGCCTGTTCGGCTCTCAGCTCTTCGACCACCTTCAGAGCGGCCGCATCACGATTCCTTGCTCGTTCCTTGGCTCGGGCAAGTTCCGCCCAAAGGGTCTCCACGGCGGCAGCTCCATCTGCAGTCACACATATTAAAGATACTAGCATCATGCTCCTCTTACTATGTGTTAATCACCGGAGAAATCACATACCCTGTGCCTCGTCGAGCTGCTTGTTGACAAGCACGATGTCGGCATCTGCCGCATCAAGTTGCCGCTTCAGCTCGGCAAACTCACCAGTCCGGCTAGCCACCGGACCCTCCGCCACCTGCATGAAGGCGGACTGATTATTACCTGAGACTATGATCCTCTGTTCGCCGCCGTTCTCGACAACAACCAGAGTCTCAGGGGCTACTATCTGCATAGGGCACACCTAACGTGTGTGGTACTGTAAAAAACACACACTATTTCACGTTCCTCAAAGCCTTTCAGCAGACTCATGAAAGCTTCGTGCAACCCACTTTCGGCGGATGAAATCCTCTGAATCACCATACCCATTAGCGTACGATGCGCCTCTGAGATAGCTGCTTGCTCCAGAAGATCCTTCAGTGCGTCTGATCGCACACGGGACGGTTCCAGACTCTTTCTCTCGCTGTCCTTAGGAGCCAAATACTGAGGACTTCGGGTGGCCGAGGGATTACCCTCTGGCCTTGGCGGATCAGGAGAAGCCCTTCGCTACGATACTTTAGCGTCGCCTGCCTCATGAGGCGCGGTGGCATGGGGAGGTGTTTCGCTCTCCATCATTTCTAGAAGAAGATCCCCTGAAGGCGAACTCTGTCGAGAAGGGCTACGATCCGAACTACAAGATATATGTTCCGGTTATTGTCCTCAGAGGTAAAGCAGGATATTTTTACTACTATGCACTTTTTGTTTACTTACAGCTCGGTGGGAGGCTGATCCCCTTGCGGACACAGTGCGGCAAGGGTACCCTCCGAGGCAGGACCCTCTGGCGAAGATTTCTTGCCCCGTTTGGAAACCTTCGTTTCCGGGTCTTCAGAGGTGGTCCTCTTCCTTCCTTGGGGAGAGGGAATTTTAGATCCTTCTCCCCGGTTGTCCTCCTTCATGGAGGCGCTAATTCCCTCGGTATGGATGAACAACGAGTGAGGCCCGCTTTCAGCCTCTTTATTTCCCCCTTCATCTTCCCCTGAGGGCGCCTGATAAGGCGCCGGCTCGAGCATCCTAGCCAGTACTAGATCTGCTGTTCCTTCGGGAAGGGGAGCCGAACACCTGATCATCTTCGCCTCTGTCACCCAGTCCTGGTCATAGAGCGACTTTTCAGAATGATGTTGTGATAAATAAAAAGACAGCGTATTCGGCCATGGGATTACTTACTTGGGTGTCTGGGCGACTGCAGCTCAGACCCGCATCCTCGGTGAGGTCCGGACACCTTATTTGTGGTCCGAAGAACAATTCGTACATCTCTTCGAGCGTCATGCCGAAGAAGTGCTGAATAGCTCGCGGTCCTTCCGGGTTGAACTCCCACATTCGGAGGAGTTGATGTTTGCAAGGCAGGACCCGACGAACTAGCATAACTTGCATTACTGTAACCAGGCCGACATCTCTCTCGAGGAGATCTCGGATGCGGCTCTGCAATATCGGCACATCATTTACTGGCCCCCACTCCAGCCCCTTGTTGATCCATGACATTAGTTGTGGTGGGGGGCCCGAGCGAAAGGTAGGGGCGGCCACCCACTTGGTACCCTGGGGAACTGTGATATAAAACCACTCCCGTTGCCATAAACTGGACACCTCCGGGAAGGAACCTTTTGGCCATGGAACTTCGGCACCTTTGCTTATTACGGCGCCTCCGCACTCTGCGTGGCGCCCCTCAATCATCTTTGGCTCCACGTTGAAAGTTTTGAGCCACAGGCCAAAGTGTGGGGTAATGCGGAGGAAAGCTTCACACACGACGATGAACGACGAGATGTGAAGGATGGAATCCGGGGCCAGGTCATGGAAATTCAGCCTGTAATAGAACATGAGCCCCCTTACAAAGGGATGTAGTGCAAGGCCTAGCCCTCTGAGGAAGTGAGACATGAATACAACGCTCTCGCCGGTTTTGGGAGTGGGAATGACCTGCCCTCGAGCAGGCAACCTGTGCGAGATTTCGCCGGTCAAACACCTGGCCTCTCTTAGCTTCTTGATGTCTTCCTCTGTGACAGAGAAAGGCATCCACCGACCTTGAAGGTTGGATCCGGACATGGTTGAAGGTTTGAAGCGCCTGACCTGAGCCTTGGGTGTTGGAACTCGAGGTGGGGGAAGGATTCGATTGAGCGCAAGAAGAAAAAGGACAGGCCTTGGCCTCTTTATAAAGGGGATGAATATCAAGCGTCCTCCACGTGGCCGTTTGGCACTTGCCTAAAATCAAGGAGTCATACCAACAGGCACGATTGGGTTACCCACATCCGTATTGATGAGAATCCCGTAATAAGGGGGACACGATCTCTGCTTCGACAAGACATGCCAATAAAATCACCTCGCAAAACGTGTAGTGGTAGGCTGATTAAAAAAGGCGGTTTGTTATGGCCAGACCACGGCCAAACGTCACATTATGAAAACCGGTCGGCAGATTGATTTGTGGAAATATTATTCTCTCTTCGGTGGTATGTGGAATTCGTTTTGGAGACCCGGACAATATCCTTGTGTTCAAAATCTTCTATGGAGTATTCGGAGGAGGAACCCGCCTTGCAATGCCGAAGACAATCTGCGCACCGAACTCATCGTCATTGAAGCCTGGTTCAGGGGCTACTGAGGGAGTCCTGGATTAGGGGGTCTCTGGACAGCCGGACTATATCCTTTGGCCGGACTGTTGGACTATGAAGATACAAGATTGAAGACTTCGTCCCGTGTCCGGATGGGACTCTCCTTAGCGTGGAAGGCAAGCTTGGCAATACAGATATGTAGATCTCCTCCCTTGTAACCGACTTTGTGTAACCCTAGCGCCCTCCGATGTCTATATAAACCGGAGGGTTTAGTCCGTAGGACAACAACAATCATACCATAGGCTAGCTTTTAGGGTTTAGCCTCTACGATCTCGTGGTAGATCAACTCTTGTAATACTCATATCATCAAGATCAATCAAGCAGGAAGTAAGGTATTACCTCCATCGAGAGGGCCCGAACCTGGGTAAACATCGTGTCCCCCGCCTCCTGTTACCATCCGCCTTAGAAGTACAGTTTAGGACCCCCTACCTGAGATCCGCCGGTTTTGACACCGATACCCCCCTATGGCAGGAGGCCGTTTGGGAGAAGGAAAAAGGGGGTCCACGCCGCCCCTCCCCGCCGGCCCTGCGCCTCGCCTCCCGGCCGGCCCCGCGCCTCCCCTCCCCGCTGGTCCCGCGCGCCTCCTGGATCGTGTCGCCACCGGACACCCACGCCGCCGTCCTCCGCCCCAACCACTTCCGTGACTTACATCTGCCTCGACCACTTTAGCCGTCCTCGTCCTCCCGCCGACCAACTCCACCACCGCCCTCCGCCCCGACCACCTCTGTCGCCGCCTTCCACCCCACCCACCTCCGTCGTGCCTGCCCCAACCACCTCTTCCAAGGCTGCCCTCCGTCCCGACCACCCCTGCCACCAACCTCCCCTGCGGCGCGACCTTCCCTCCGCTCCATTGCGACCTTCCCTCTGCTCCAGCACGGCCTGCCCTCTTCTCCAGCGCATCCTCCACAACCTTCCTTCTCTCTCCACTACGACGGCAACACGGGGAGCCATAGCTCGTCACTGCCCACTCCTCATCATCTTGTGGCTAGAGATTTGTTTTGGTTGTTGCTATTTTGTTCAATTTCTTTCGGTTTCTTGCAAGTTCTATGTGTTGGGGCAACAAACTTTGCAAAAATTGTAGTTCAGGTCATGCTTTTGCTTGAACCCGTGCACCACTACTTCTGAAATCAGCTCTACTCGTTAAGCTACAGGTTTGATGTTTGTTTCTCCAATATTGTTTGCAAATTCATTATTGTTGGTATGGATGCTTCTCTGCTGTTCATCTTAGTATGTTAAAAGAAGAAGCATGAATGATTGGGTCTGTATCTCCATAAAAAGAGAGCCCCTTTCCGAGTATTGATTTGACAACTCATTTCATATGCTGTTAAAAAAATTAACCATGTAGAATGTGAGGAACTGAGATCTACGTGCTAATGTGTGTGTTCATGCACTGGTGTGCGTGTGTCCGAGGATCTTTATGAACTTCTTTACGTCTACAAATAGAGGACCATTCAGAAATCCTAATGTACAATTATTCTTGTGTGTGTGTTTTGTCCTTCAGAGCATTTTCTTCAGGGGAATGGAGAGCACCCTCACCCTGATCCGATCTGCAGTGCCGCCCCGAGTCCTCCCAACGCAGCCCCGAGCCGTTCAACTATGCGGCCGCGGGCTGTTCAACGACGGAGCCGCCGGCCGTTCATGAACCCAACACAAACCTGGATCCTGCTGCTCACCGTCCAGTTCAACTTCTGCTGAATCTGGTAAAGGGAGACTTCTTGTGAGAGCAATTCCCTTGTATTTTTTTCATTCAAAGTTCTAATTTGTTAGCTACCTCAGCTTCAGCTACCCTGTGTATGTGGATACCAAGGTGGCATGCATTCAGTGTGACTTTGTTTTCGTATCCACATGTCACCAATGGCACTACGAAGAGAAAGGTCAGCATCTGGCCCTCTAGAAGTTCAGTTTGTTGATTTTCTGAAGTTTTTAAAGTGGACTGCAATCGTGTATATTTTTGCAGGGCCTTGTGAAGTTCAGTTTGTTTCACTTTCTGGAGTTCAGTTTCTTGATTTTCCGAAGTTCTGTTTGTTGATTTTCTGAAGAAAAAGGTTGCTTCACTTGCACTCCTCTATCTAGTCCTGTGTGGTGATCTCCTCGGCTCCTAGGTTAGGCACAAACTGAGAATTGTAGGCATCTTTTGAGTTTGAAAAGCTTGAATCTACAGTACATGATTAGATAACTTCCAGAAGGTCTGTAGTTCATACCCCGCTGTGACAGCAGTGAGCGGTCGTAGGTTGCCTGGCCTGCTCTTGGCTTGTTCTGTTGAGAAAATTTCAGAAAACTAACTGAACTCTTGGCACAGTCTGGCGGTGTGTGGCTGCATCGGCCACCAGACTGCCAACCTCCGCCACCTGACGGCAAGGAGCCAAGGTGGCGAGCTGTCGACGCTGGCACAACACCTCGACGCAAGCCGAGTAAATTTTAGCCAACACAAGGAGAGATTAGTATAGTGGTTTTTAGTGTTCAAATTCATACATGGCGTTTTTTGGTGGAATTGGTCAACATGAAGGAGCTACGGGTTAATACTACAAGCGCTTCACTTAAATAGTCCTAGTTGTTCGCCAACTTTTAGTCATTCGCTTTTGCAAGAAGTGCTCATCTTTTTCCTATTGCATGACTAGCTTTCAATGGTGATGGCTCTGATTTTTTTGGGAGATGTATGAGAACAAAGGTGCGTGTGTGGTAGAAAAAAGGTTTCTTTGTATATATATACTGTGGTCATTTTGTTCTTTGGACTATGGATGTTTATGACATTGGGTTGCTATGGTTTTATTGAACATATAAAAAAAATATTGACATTAGATTGCTCTGGTTTTATACACATTTGTTTGCGTTTATCCTCTGAAAAAATTGGCCATTGTTGCAGGCCGGCTTCGCCAGATTCTTCAGTTCAGCTCTAAAAAAAGGAGCATTATATGTTGTTGTCCAGTTTGCTCACTTGTTGGAATGAAAAAAATGGCTGAAGGTCAATAGAAATTGTTCCTGAAGGTCAATAGAAAGTGTTCCAAAAGGTCTGTAGTTGTAGGCATCTCCTAGGTTCATCCCACTAAATCATTACATGTTTGCTCCTTATATCTCCTGGATGAAGAAGTACAACTACAGTACGGGATTCAAATCAGCACAGGGCGTCAAAAGAACAATGGAGATGTTGTGGTGGCGTATTTGCATGATATGGTTATCTCTCTCTGTGTGTGTGTGTGTGTGTGTGTCTTCGTGGAAATGGGTTAAAAAATAAGAAATGTAAGAATTCAAAATATGTAACAAAAAATTTTTGTGTAAGAGAAATTCATGTGCAAGAAATACATGTAAATTCACAAAAAAAAATAAGTCATGTTCATGACTACGACTAGTGCGCGTTTAGCCATATTGTTTACTTTGTTGTTGAAGCCTCTGGGAGTTCAAATGCAACAAGCTAAACAAAAAGTTCTTAGACGATTTTTTTAGAAGAAATCAAAAAACATGTAATTTCTTGGGATACACTAGAAGTTCGCATAGTAAAAATACAGAAAATCTTATTGCACTAAGAATTGTAAGAAGTTCATAAATATCAAATGAAGAATTACAAATTAAAATAATGGAGAAATTTAATGTTTATAGAATATCAATCACATTTTCTAAAAAGATTAAACAACGAAGTTCAGATTAAAAAAAGATTAGTTTGATGTGTTTTTAAACCATTTTTTCTGTTCTCTACTGTAAAGTGCGCGTACATTTTGGAAGCGTCGCCGCAGCAAATACAGTCCTCCTCCCCAGCCAGCAAGCGCCGCTGCAGCCACCTCCCACCGACGGCCACCGGCCCCAACTCCTCCTCCTCCCCCCGCACGCGTGTCACTAGCAACCGCCACGCGGTCACACCTCCTGCCCCGGCAAATGCGCCGCCGCCCACACCTTCCTCCCCTGGCTGACGCGTCGTCGCCCCCTTCTTCCTCCCTTAGCTGACGCTTTGTCGCCCTTTCGGCCCTGACACGCCTCCCGCCGCCTCCCTCCACCTTCTTCGACGACGTCGCTGCCCACCTCCACCTTCTTCCACCGTTGCACCCCATGGGTCTCAGTGACCGCAAACAGCCGAGATCGAAGGATACCGACGGCAACCACCAGCGCACTCGCTGTCGCGCATGGACTTCAGCGACGGCCGGATCCGACCTTCTGCGACAACACCTTTCTTGCTTCCTCCTCTACCGCCTTGACCTTCCTCCTCTGTCGCCGTGGCCTTCTTCCCTCCCGTGCCTTCCTAGACCGCCGATTCGATGCAATATCCCCTACCGGTGACCCTCCCCTGAGCTCACTTTCTCCCCCTGATACGTCTCCAATGTATCTATAATTTTTGATTGCTCCATGCTATATTATCTACTGTTTTGGACAATATTGGGATTTATTTTCCACTTTTATATTATTTTTGGGACTAACCTATTAACCGGAGTCCCAGCCCAGAATTGTTGTTCTTTTTGCCTATTTTAGTGTTTCGAAGAAACGGAATATCAAACGGAGTCCAAATGGAATGAAACCTTCGGGAACGTGATTTTCTCACCGAATATGATCCAAGAGACTTGCACCCTACGTCAAGAAATCCACGAGGTGGGCACAAGGTAGAGGGCGCGCCCTACCCCCCAGGCGCGCCCCCACCCTCGTTGGATCCACGAAGCTCCACCGACGTACTCCTTCCTCCTATATATACATACGTACCCCCAAACGATCAGATATGGAGCCAAAAACCTAATTCCACCGCCGCACCTTTCTGTATCCACGAGATCCCATCTTGGGGCCTGTTCTAGAGCTCCACCGGAAGGGGAATCCACCACGGAGGGATTCTACATCATCATAGCCCCTCCGATGAAGTGTGAGTAGTTTACTTCAGACCTTCGAGTCAATAGTTAGTAGCTAGATGGCTTCTTCTCTCTTTTTGGATCTCAATACAATGTTCTCCCTCTCTCTCATGGAGATCTATTCGATGTAATCTTCTTTTTGCGGTGTGTTTCTTGAGACCGATGAATTGTGGGTTTATGAACAAGATTATCTATGAACAATATTTGAATCTTCTCTGAATTCTTTTATGTATGATTGGTTATCTTTGCAAGTCTCTTTGAATTATCAGTTTGGTTTGGCCTACTAGATTGGTTTTCGCAATGGGAGAAGTGCTTAGCTTTGGGTTCAATCTTGCGGTGTCCTTTCCAAGTGACTGTAGGGGCAGCAAGGCACGTATTGTATTGTTGTCATCGAGGATAACAAGATGGGTTTTTTATCATATTGCATGAATTTATCCCTCTACATCATGTCATCTTGCTTAAGGCGTTACTCTGTTTTCTTGAACTTAATACTCTAGATGCATGCTGGATAGCGGTCGATGAGTGGAGTAATAGTAGTAGATGCAGGCAGGAGTCGGTCTACTTGTCTCGGACGTGATGCCTACATACATGATCATACCTAGATATTCTCATAACTATGCTCAATTCTGTCAGTTGCTCAACAGTAATTTGTTCATCCACCGTAGAATACTTATGATCTTGAGAGAAGCCACTAGTGAAATCTATGCCCCCCTGGTCTATTCTCATCATATTTATCTTCCTACGCTTTATTATTGCTTTGCTTTTTTACTTTACTGTGACGCCCCCGATTCAATCGTACACTAATCATGCACGCAAATGTGTATGATCAAGATCAGGGACTCACGGGAAGATATCACAACACAACTCTAAAACATAAATAAGTCATACAAGCATCATAATACAAGCCAGGGGCCTCTAGGGCTCGAATACAAGTTCTCGATCATAGACGAGTCAGCGGAAGCAACAATATCTGAGTACAGACATAAGTTAAACAAGTTGCCATAAGATGGCTAGCACAAACTGGGATACGGATCGAAAGAGGCGCAGGCCTCCTGCCTGGGGTCCTCCTAACTACTCCTGGTCGTCGTCAGCGGGCTGCACATAGTAGTAGGCACCTCCAGTGTAGTAGGAGTCGTCGTCAAAGGTGGTGTCTGGGTCCTGGGCTCCATCATCTGGTCGCAGCAATCGGGTAGTGAAATGGGGAAAAGGGGGAACAAGGCAACCGTGAGTACTCATCCAAAGTACTCGCAAGCAAGGAGCTACACTACTTGTGCATGGGTATATGTGTAAAGGGCCATATCAGTGGACTGAACTGCAGAATGCCAGAATAAGAGGGGGATAGCTAATCCTGTCGAAGACTACGCTTCTGGCAGCCTCCGTCTTGCAGCATGTAGAAGAGAGTAGACTGAAGTCCTCCAAGTAGCATCACATAGCATAATCCTACCCGACAATCCCCTCCTCGTCGCCCTGTTAGAGAGCGATCACCGGGTTCGTCTCGTCGTTCTGAGCAACTTTCATGTACAAAGTTTTTCCATCCGAGCTACGATTTATTTTATATTAATTTTAAAGTTTTAAATCATTTCCTAAATTATTTTTAAGTTGAAAATTAAATGTTAAATTGCTATGGGTACTTAGAAGTGTACCCACAGATGGGCTTGGGTGGCTGACCAGTAGGCCCAGTTGACTTGGTCAACTGCCCAGTCAGCAGAGGCTAACTGATGGGGCCGGTCAAAGAAAACAGCCCAGTCAGCATTGACTGTTGACTGGTCAAACTAACTAGTGGGTCCCGCTTGTCATAGTCTCATAATAATTAAACAAGGTTAGTTAGCTTTAACTAAATGATTAGGTTAATCTAATCCAGATTATTTAAGTTAACTAATTAATTAACTAATTAAATTAAAATTTTAATTATTTTTAATTATTATTTATTTAATTTTAATTTTAATTCTTTTAATTCGTTTTTTAATAAACGTTCTGGGGCGTGGGGCCCCACTATCATAGGCCTAGGGGGGCCTAATGGGCGTGAGCGCTAGCGGATCGGGCGACGGGCGACGGGCGCTGGGACAGAACCCGCCCGGTGCGGGAAGGTCGCTGGGCGACGGGGAAGCAGGGGGGCACGTACACGGGCCGGCAGCAGCGGACGGCGTCGACGAAGGGCGACGCCGACGATTAGCAGTGGCAGCGCGGAGGTAGCCAACGAGGGAGCGACCAAGCGGCTAACGAGGGGCTCCAGGGGCGGGGAGGATCCGCGGGCAACCAGCATCGAGGAGCAGGGGGCGTGGCCACAGGCGGCGCGCGTGCGTAGCCGACGCGGTCAGGGCACACGGCAGGGGGGAGGAGAGGGCGCGGCGATGCGGGGATGTGCGCGCGTGTGGGGAGCAGTACAGCAGCAGCAGTGGCGAGCGGAGGCGGGCACGCAGAGGCGGTCGTGGCGTGCGCGGCGGCAGCGTGCAGGCGCGCGCGATGAAGAGAGGAGGAGGGGCCTCACCACGGGTCGTGGGGTCTGGGCAGTGGGCGCGGGGAGGTTCGG
>NC_041388.1:677395367-677408009 GCF_002162155.2 Triticum dicoccoides | reverse complement strand
TATATACCTCTCGACCATTTCGAGACTCCTCGTCATGTCCATGATCACATCTGGGACTCTGAACAACATTCGGTCACCAAATCACATAACTCATTGATACATCTCCAATGTATATTTAATTTTTGATTGGTCCATGCTATTATAGTATCTATTTTGGATGTTTTATAGGCATTTATATGCTATTTTGTATGATTTTTGAGACTAACCTATTAACCTAGAGCCTAGTGCCAGTTTCTGTTTTCTCCTTGTTTTTGAGTTCTACAGAAAAGGAATACCAAACGGAGTCCAATTGACCTGCCAATTTATGATGATTTTTTATGGAACAGAAGAAGCCCCCGAAGCAAAAGAGTTGGGCCAGAAGAGTCCCGAGTCATCCACGAGGGTGGAGGGCGCGCCCTACCCCCTAGGCGCGCCCCCTACCTCGTGGCTGACCCGGAGACCCCCCTGACGCGAAACCAATGCCAAAAATTCCTATAAATACAGAAACCCCCAAAAAGAAACCTAGACCGGGAGTTCCGCCGCCGCAAGCCTCTGTAGCCACCAAAAATCAATTGGGACCCTGTTCCGGCACCCTGCCGGAGGGGGCACTGGTACGCGTCGGTGCTATACAAATGGTTTTTAACCCCTTTCCGCGGTGACATTCGAAACCGTCACCTAGTGAGTGTGGGCGATAGGGGGTCCTTCCCACACGACCCAGAAATCGTCGGGGATATGCCCTCCTGGCACACACGCTCAGTAAATTGAGGTTGTGTGCGACCAGCGAGCGAGCAAATAAGGTTATATGTATAGTAGTGCTAAAAAAATACAATTATACAGTCGAAATAATTTCTGGTCGTAAGTACATCCCACACAGTCAGTCCCCGCTAAACTTTTCCGTTCATATATACATCCCACACAGTCGTTGCAAGGAAAACGTTTCCGTTCGTAGGTACATCACACACAATTTTCCCCGTTAAATCATTTGTGATGGCCTTCCCATCGCACACAATATTAATAATTTTATCGTTTGTGTAATTGAATGCATCACACACGGTGCCTAGAAGAAATTGTGTGGCAAAGGCTATCCATCACACACAGCTATTATGCGGTAAACGTCTGCGCAAGGTGGCCTAACGCAAACAGTTTTGAAGAGAATGTCGTGTGTGATTGCTCATCGATCCCACACTGTTTATTCCTAGAAACTGTGTGCGTTGCCTTAGGTCATCACTTTCCATAAGATTAACATATGATCTTTTTTATTATTTCCTTCTTTTGATTGAAACAAGAAAGCAAAGAAGCAAAAAAATCTTAAACTAAACTTTATTATATAACTCTCACTCGATTACATAGATAGATAGACCAGGAAACTAACACTCAAAAATAGATCATACTAAACTTTTATTCAACTAAATCACAAAATAACTAAGGATCGAACTAGGATAGGTAAAGGTAATAAAAGTGATGGTGATACAGTACCAGGGCATCTCCCCCAAGCTTGGTACAAGCCAAGGGTAGTGCCCATACTCGTGTGCTCAAGTCTCCTTCTTTGGTGATGTTGATGGTGGTGGTGGTGGTGGTGGTGGTGCATGCTTATTCTCCAGCTTGCGTCTCAGGCTAAAATTATCTTCCCTCAAATCATTGTTCTCTTGCTCGAGCTTTAATATCCTCTTGCGTATTGCTGCCTTGCTTTCTTGCAGAAAATTGGAAGGGATAAACTAGATCTTAGATTTCTTTGCTCTATTGGGGAGACTTGAATTCTTGAATTTCACATGCATATCTCCAGGTTGAGGTGGTGGGACTTCATCTTCATCTGAGCTGGTATCCTATTTTTCCCCTGGGTCATCATCTTCTCTTCCTCCGTGGTCCAACCATAATGATCGACATCCCATAGACCTTTGGATTTGTGATGTAGTCGGCGACATAGCTCTCGTCATCTGAATCTTGAGACGACATATTTTTAGATCTACCAAAAAAACAGCACAAAACAAGAATAGAGTATTTTGCAATTCGGTGGTCAAATCGTCCGTGGGAGTATATAAAGAATTTTTATCTTGGGAAACAAGCATACCCCAGGAAAACAGAGTTGGGAAGGTGCCCGAGGGGCCCACTACCCATCAGGGCACGCCTGTGCAGGTTCACCCTGGTGTCTTGTGAGCTCCTGGGTTGCCTTCCTGGTTGTTTCTTATTTCTCTATTTCTCTAATATTCCAAAACAGACAGAAAATATGTTTGCCGATTTTTCAGACTCCGTTTACTTACCGTATCACGTACCTCTTCCTTTTCAGAGTTCTGGAGTGTTCTGTAAGGTTTTTTTATGTGCTCCTCCGGTATCATGGTTTGGATAATGTTAGTTTCAACATTAATAGGTGTACCTGAAATATAGTGTTTAATTCTTTGTCCATTGACCACCTTCGGATTACTGCCTTCGGCATTATTAATATTGATTGCCCAGAGCAATAAACTTCGTCGATGATATATGGTCCTTCCCATTTTGAAAGAAGTTTTCTTGCAAAAAATCTAAAACAAGAGTTGTACAATAGAACATATTCACCAACTTTGAATTCCTGCTTTTGAATTATTTTGTCATGGCATCTTTTGACCTTTTCTTTGAATAGTTTGGCATTTTCGTAACCTTGGGTTCTCCATTCATCTAGTGAGCTAATATCAAATAACCTCTTTTCACCTGCAAGTTTGAAATCATAGTTTACTTCTTTAATTTCCCAATAGGCTTTATGTTCTAACTCAAGAGGCAAATGACAAGCTTTCCCATAAACCATTTTATATGGAAGCATACCCATAGGATTTTTATAAGCTGTTCTATAGGCCCAAAGTGCATCTTCAAGTTTCTTAGACCAATTCTTTCGGGACCTATTGACAGTTTTTTGTAATATAAATTTTATTTATCTATTGCTAAGTTCAACTTGACCACTAGATTGAGGATGATAGGGTGATGCAATTCTATGGTCGACATCATATTCAGCAAGCATTTTACGGAAAGCACCATAAATAAAATGTGAACTGCCATCAGTCATTAAATATCCATAGACTCCAAACCTAGGGAAAATAATTTCTTTGATCATTATAATGGAGGTGTTATGATCAGCGCTGCTAGTTGGGATAGCTTCTACCCACTTAGTGACATAATCAACAGTAAGTGAAATGTGTGTATACCCATTAGAGGAAGGAAAAGTCCCATATAATCAAAGCCCCAAACATCAAATGGTTCAATAACAAGCGAATAATTCATAGGCATTTCCTAACGTCTATCAATATTACCAATTCTCTGATATTGATCACAAGATAAAACAAACTTACGAGCATCCTTGAAGAGAGTAGGCCAATAAAAACTCGAGTGTAATACCCTATGCACAGTTCTATCTCCCGCATGATGCCCTCCATATGCCTCGGACTGAGATTTCCGTAGGATTTTTTCCAGTTCATGCCCAGGTATACAACGTCTAATAATACCATCTACTCCTTTATAAACATGTGGGTCTGACAGTTATAACCTAGGGTGATATGACACTAGCTCCAGTTCATCGATATAATGTAGGCATGTATTCCGTAAATAGTCATACGTGCTTTATTAAAAGAAATTGCATGACATCTTTTGTCCTACCCTCCCGTGGCAGCGGGGTCCATATTGGAAACTAAGGGATATTAAGGCCTCCTTTTAATAGAGAACCGAAACAAAGCATTAACACATAGTGAATACATGAACTCCTCAAACTACGGTCATCACTGAGAGTGGGCCCAGTTGTTGTCACTCCGGGGTTGTCGTATCATAACCGTAGTAGGTGACTATAAATTGCAAGATCGGATCTAAAACATGGACATAATGATGAATTCATAAATGGTTCAGATCTGAGTTCATGGCACCCAGGCCGAAAGTGAAAAGCATTAAGCATAGCAAAGTCATAGCAATATCAATCTAAGACCATAGTGGATACTAGGGATCAGGCCCTAACAAAACTAACTCGATTACATGATGAATCTCATCCAACTCCTCATCGACCAGCAAGCCTAAGAAGGAATTACTCACTCCCGGTGCGGAGCATCATGGAATTGGCGATGGACATGGGTTGGTGATGACGAAGAACGAAGACCCCCCTCTCCTGAGCCCCAAACAGACTCCAGGTCTGCCCTCCCAAGGAAGAACGGGGCTTGGCGGCGGCTCCGTCTCGTGGATCGCGATAATTCTTTCTCCCTGGTTTTTTTTTCTGGAAATTTGTGATTTTATAGTATCAGGGGGGTCGTCTGCGGGGCCACCAGGTAGGTACAACCCACCTGGGCACGCCAGGAGAGGGGGCACGCCCTGGTGGGTTGTGCCCACCCAGGTGCCCCTCTCGTGCAGGTCTTGGCTCCAGAAATTCTTATTATTGATATAAAAAATCCTCACAAAGTTTTGTTCCATTCCAAGAACTTTTATCACTACAAAAAATACACTTTCGTGATGATGCGTGTTTGTCACAGTAGGTCGCGTTTTTTGTCATGCATGTACATCCATGACAAATTTATGATAGAATCAAGATAGTCATACCTGTACTATCGTAGAAGTGTTCCATGACATTACCAAAATTATCATCACGGAAGTGTCCACTTCCATGACGATAAATCACGCGTCACAGAAGTGCTTTCGTCAAGGGTGACCGACACATGGCATCCACCGTAATGGAACGTCGTTAAGCTATCGGGTCAGGTTTTGGATCCGATAACCCGTTAATAGCCCCAACCAATGGGGATTTTCCACGTGTAAAATCATCATTGGCTGGAGGAGACATGTGTCAGGTACGCGTTGGCACAGGTGTCACTTATCCAATGGGCGAGACGCGCCTATGATATGTTGACACGTGGAACGACCCATCAAGTTTAAATGGGCCGGCCCAACTGAAGGCCCACAAGATTTTGCGGACCATAATGGGCCGGCCCAGCTAAAGGCCCACAAGATTTTGCGGACCATAATGGGCTGGCCCAGCTAAAGGCCCACAAGATTTTGCGGGCCATAATGGGCCGGCCCAGGTAAAGGCCCACAAGATTTTTGTGTGCCATAATGGGCCGGCCCAGGTAAAGGCCCACAAGATTCTTGCGGATCATAATGGGCCGGCCCAGCTAAAGGCCCACAAGATTTCGCCGACATTAATGGGCCGGCCCAGCTGTAGGCCCACAAGATTTTGAGGACCCTAGTAGGCCGGCCCATTAACTGGCGGCCATGTTTTGGGCCAAATGTCGGCCCATATTTGATCCGGTCCATTAATGGTCTGCCATGCTCCAGGCCTAATAGTGGCCCATATGAGATCCGACCCGTTATAAGCCTACCACGTTCTGGGCCAAATTACAGCCCAGATCAGGTCCGGCCCTTTAAGAGGCTTTGGGCTCAATTATGGCCCATATCAGATTCGGCCCGTGAACTAGACACTATGCTTTTGGGCCCACTTGCTAAAGGCCCACTTAGTAATTCAGCCTGATATTAGTTTTGGCCCGTTAAGGGCCCATTTAACATTTTGGCCCTATATTAATTTCGGCTTGTTAAAAGCCCGTCATATAGTTTGCATCCGGCCTGCTCGCAGCCGATATCTGATTGGGCCAAACAAGGACCGAAACAATTTTGTCCTGTTAAAATCTCGTGATTTGATTCGCACAATCATGGGCCGGGGTTCATTTCGGGCTGCTGCCGGCTCGTGAGCTGTTCGGCATGTTTCAGGCCCAACCTACATCATGATTGCATGATGGCCCGATTATGTACCGTAACTTTATGGTTTGGCCGGTTTACTGCGAAGACAGGATATATATATATACAGTAAAATAACTGCAGCATCGTGAATAAGAAAAAACCTAGACTATACAGTAAAGAAATTACGGCATATTACATCCACTAGGCATCAAAGTTCGCCACTATGATAATAAAGCACAAGCAGACAGCAGATTACATACACTGGGCATCAAAGATCGCCACCAGTGCAAATAAACACGCTGATAAAATAATATACAAAACCGACAGCACTTCAATAGAGTTCAAGAAAGGTTAGCCCTGCTGGGGAGCTGCAGCACAAGCAGCTGAGCAAGATGATGAGACTACGCTTGTTCAACACTTATATCTTCCTCACTCTGAAAGATAAACAAGCAGACAGATGATAGGTTTTGCACATAAAAGTATTAGTGCTAACAATTCATCACATTTCTTACTGACGAATAAAGTGACACAGTTTAAAATTGCATTAACACAATATGATATTGTTCAGGTCAAGACATGGCAGGAAATGACATTGTGAAGGAGTTGGCAGCTTCACGACACCACTGGATTACAGATCAAGAACTCATAAGTATCAATGGTTAGTGTGCTGTCAATTTATACCATTTCAGATTGGCAAATAAAGAGATGGTTTAAATAATAGTAGAATGATATGACATTGTTCATAGTTAAGACATTGCAGAATATGACATTGTGCTGTAGTGGGTAGGTTCACCACACCACTGGATTACGGATGAAGAACAGAAGCATACATGCAGTGCAAAAGAAGATCACTTGCTCTGTATAGTTTAATTTACATGGTATGAAGAAGGAACTTGGTTGTAAAACTGAGAACTTAAATTGAGAAAGGACAAACTTTTGTTTATGAACTACATAATAAACTTTAAACAAGCAATTTGATGCAAACACCAAAAATAAACAGTTGTTGCAGTCATGCCTAACCAAATATATACAACAAAGTTTGAAGGCTTGAGATGGACAAACTTACATTATTGGTGAAGACAGGCTCTATAAAGGCCTTTGTCCATGCTGATGGGGGGCAATTCAAGAAGTTTACCACAGAATCTTCTTCGAAAGCATTGCCTTTATTCTACATTTTGTTAAGAGTAAATATAGATGTGATAATATACGAAAAAATGGAAAATATTTAAGATAAGATGAAGAGTGATGCTACATAACCAAGTATCCAAAAATGTAAGTGTAGCGATACAGGAAAAAGGTACAGCCAAGAGTAATGCACAGCTAAACTTCTTCAGTACCAACCTTATGGTAAGAGTAAATATAGATCTGATGTGTAGAAAATGGAGGGCAAAGGAAAATAAGCTACAGAGTGATGGTACATGAACAACTACCTGTCATTATAAGTACAGTGATAAAGGACAGCATGTACTTACAAGAACAATGCGGAGCTAAAAAAACATTGGCATTGGATATATTGTACACTAATGTAACCATTCATACAGATCAGATAATTTGGAGCGAACAATTGATAAGCAAGCTATCATGCATACTGCTGTCACATAATGAACCAGGTATGTATGCAAGTACAGTGATACAGGACAACAGGTACTAACAAGAGCAAAGCAGCGGGCAGCATATTTGCGATATCCTGTCGTTCTTATCAAACCGGAATTCTTCTTCAAGCAGATTTCCTGCAAGAAAGATCCGTAAGGCACATGCGGAAAAGTAGAAGTTCAAATTGTCATGTGATATCATAGACAGTACCTCATCCTGGGAACGCGACCAGTGCATAACAAGGTTTTTCCATTCAATGTCTTCTGAATTTAGCACAGGAGACTTCACCAGAAATTCGTTTATAGACTTTCCATCGAAGTGTGATTTCCTCAGGTAACATCGATACTGCTACAATGCTTCCTTGAAAAGTGCAAGCAAGCTTTGCTCGTCATGACTATCTAGATTGACCCTCACCTACTTACAACAATGTAATGTAAATCACTGATGTGTTCAATCAGCAGAAAATAGGAAAATAATCACCGTGAATTACAGCACTTACACGTAAGTGGGACAGGAAGATGTGAAAATGGTGTTTGTCTTCACTATAATCTTCCCATGATGGTAATATATGCACGTAGTCCCTAACAACATTGAAAGCATTGTCTTTTAAACTGGGAATAACTAGAATGGGGTTCCAATCTGCAGGAATTGGTTGTCTCTGTAGTTGGGATAGGTCTTCGGCCGGTGGACTTGCTATAATTTTGTTGGAGTGGGATTTTTCTGTGGTACGGCAACTGAAATCGGCATACCTTTTGCTGGAGTGCAGGTCCTATGTGGTGGGGCTAGTGGTGTAGCTAGTGAAGTATGGGTACAGTCTGCTGGAGTCGGTCCTACGTTTTGTGTCACTGGTAGTAGAGCCAATATAAGTGGGGTGCCATCTGATTTCTCCGCCACCACCAAGTTTTTCAAGGACTTTGCTGGTGCTCCTTCAGGTTCGGCAATCACCCTCTTCCTTTCTGATGTCTGATGCACAAGAACAACATTTGAGTGAAAAAACATGGTATGATGATAGATGGAATATGTATTGATAATGGAGGGGCATGGTATCTTGACACATATGATGAGTAAACTAAGCAAATGGCGGTGCTACAAAGTAGAGGAAATGCAAGACAATTTATGCAAGATACGCGCAATCAATAAAACCTTGCCAAATTAGAATAGGCACCTTGATAGGTGAGCATGACAGGCCATCTACCTTTGACTCCTCGAGGTTAGAATAGTCATTAGGATCATATTCTAAATAAGAATCTACAGGTGGGGAGCGTATGAGTTTCATTGCATCCAGAATGGCTCTCAATGTCTTGGTGCCAATTTTGTAAGTCGTTGCAGTGTTCCACAATATTCTTCTGATGCGCGGATTCTGATATTCACTATGATTACGTATAATATCTGAGAAGCATGAAAACATAAATAGTAGTGAGATTATCTTTGTAATGCAGAGGATATTCTAATATAGGGGCTCCCCTGTAAACCCTTGTGTGCTATCACCGGATTCTGATGAGAGAGCCCATGTGTGGTGTAGTATGGTGTGTGCATTAATATAATCTGGCACAAGTACAAAAAAATAGGCTCCAGAAGTAAGGATAGTTGGCAAATGATAGGTTCATAATATATTGTATAGAGAGTTTATTGCCGAACCATGATAACAAGAGCACACAACAACTAGGCAGATCGTAGTGTACATAAAAGGGGTACACCATAACCAGGATATATAAATCGGGAAAGTGGAACTGGCTGGAAATTACGGTGTTGTATTGCCGCTACTAATTGAAAGCATATCGATCACGTACAGGCCAGTTCTATCAGTTGTTGACTGCAGATGTCCCTGCTCCCCTTCCTAACAATCAACATATTGTGCTTCCCATACAGAACACCGCACGGGCCGCCGGCCGAACCACCGGCCCCACCGCCTGTGTTCCTCCGCCACCCCCACTGCCGCCCCCACCCGCGTCAAGTTTTCTTCGTTGGACGAGGCCCCACCACCGCCCCCCACAACCACCGTCCCCACCCGAGCCCCTTCCTTCGCACCGGCGAACTCCGGCGAGCTCTCAAAAATCGACTGACCCAATTTTGAAATTTAGTCTATTGTGATTTAACTAGTGTGGAATATAAAAGGGGAAAACCATAAGCATTGCGATTATAGTATTGAGCGTGCCATGGCGGACCTGAAGGTGCAAACCGAACAAAGGCAACTTCACAACCAAGTAAAGAAATCAGAGTAAAGCAGTGGCAATCTATTTTCTTGCTGCGATAAATAAGTTGAGCAGATACGAAAGACTACCGCCTCTGGTGCGGCGCCGTGTACGCATCTGCTGAGAATTTGACGGTGTTGTGGTAGCGATGGCTGTCGGCGGCATGGAAGCAGATCTAGGAGGGTAGACGGTGGCGGCAGGGCGCGGTGGACGAGACGGTCGTAGGAGCGGCGCCGGCAAGGTGGACGACGGCGGGGATGAAGCGAGAGGACGGGATGCAAGGATCCCGGTCCGAAGCCGTGGATGTGAGAGGTCGATCTCTTGTAATGGACGGCGGCGTCGGGGTATCAGCTCCGGCATGGTGGAGGAGGACGGCGGTGGATGGGGTGGCGGACGGCGGCGGACGGAGGAGGGTGGGGTGGAGAGGGTGTTTTGGCGCCCACGGAGTACGAATGGGGAAAAGGGAGGTAGAGAGGAAGGGGGAACCATGTATTCAGAGCGCGCTTGTCTCAAATGCGAGGAAATTTACAAACTTAGCCCCCGTTTCAAATTTCTACTACATCACAGCAACATTAGTCGGTTGGGGATAGGACGGTAATCTCGCATACACTGAATATTTGTCAACGAGAGTTTGTTTTTGGCGCCCACCGTGTATGAATATGAATCGGGGAGGGAGTCGATTTCGGCCGAGGACACACTGTGTTTTGGCTCCCACCGTGTATGAATCCGGGTGAGAGGCGGTTATGTCACGTTTGTGTGAAATTACAAACCTACCCCTATCGAAACCTATAGAAATCCAGCAGATAGGCTTTGCGTGCCAGGGATAGGCAGTAGTGATTTCCATCTCGCAGATTTTGGTTTCGGGCGATTACTGCGACTTTCCCACTTCGTTCAAATTTTGCAGAGTGCCCGTTTACCGTGCCAACTCAATTCGAATCCCGTTTGTATTCTATTTCTTTCAGGCTGGATCCATTTTCAATTAGAACTATACTCTATATACATCATTTTTTATATATACTTTCAAAAGCACAACACCATATATACATAAATATGGTTTACAAATGGCATGATCTCAGATTCATAAGGTTGTATCCATCAATTTGGATTTTCAAATATTTGAAACCACTTTATGTTGAAATCCAATGTATGCATTCCTCGCTAACTGTCTCCAATTAATGTGTGTTTCACGCGGGTTTTTTTACTTCTCAAACATGTATAATGTGTTTCACACATGCAACATATAGTGTAATCCCGTTTAGACATTAATTGCATATAAACCATGCATTGTTTGTAATTGAAGAATCTATGGATCACCAATATTGATAAACTATATAATATTACACGTGTGCCCAAATTCAAATGAATATGCATGTTTGATACACCAATTTGCGTTGTGATATTATCGCTGTCGTGATCTCCAGTTTAAATATTTGAATCCCCTTTAATCCAGATATTCGTCTCATATAGCTATCACTCATGCTTATATAGGACTATCTCTGTGGACCTATACGCGTTCATCGTCTCTCAGGTATCTCTCGTGCTACCTGTATGTCGACAATGATCTTTTATCTTCGTAACACACTAACGGTACTCTCTCCCTCGACCTTCATCACTCTATCTCTCTCTAAGTATATCTCGCTCCCTGCTATGTGTCTCTAACTATGATTCTCCATGTGGAATCTCTTTCTCTCACACAAACACAAAGCTTTGTCTCTCGGGGTCTCATTTCTCTCTACTATTCCCATGTGTGCCACTCGCACACCCCTCATACAGAGATGTCTTTCGCTCCTTAGATATGAGAACCTACGACTCTTCCTCTTCAATATCTCTTTCTCACACACAAACACAAACTCTGTCTCCCAGGGTCTCATATTTCTCCATTGTTCTCTTGTATGTCGCTCACACACGCCCTCTCTCCCTAGAGATATCTTGCGTTCCCTCGTATGTCTCTCTAGCTATCACTCTCATTGTGAAATATCTCTCTCTCTCTCTCGCAGACACAAAACTCTGTCTCTCTGGATCTCATTTCTCTCTCATATCTGTTTGTTTGTGACTCACATGCACCCTCTCTCTATCTCTCTCGCACCCACACACACATAACCCAGCCTTCTGATCCACTCAACTCCTATCTCTAACGCACACTAGCTAGCATCTTTATCTTTCTAGTTATCTGTTTCTCCATCAACCTTGTTTCTCGCCATCACTCTTGATTCCTATCACGCACACTACATATGTTTCTCTCTACATGCAGTCAAGTTCCCTCTCACACACATATATAACTTCACCCTTTGAACCACCCTACGGTCATCTCCAACACCCAAACTAGCGGATGTCCCTCTAGCTAGCATCTCCATCTCTGTATCTATCTGTAGTTTCTCCGTCAACATTTCTTTCTCGCACGGAGTCTTGCTTCCTATCACCCACACTATATATGTCTCTCCATACATATGCATTTATAGGTTGGTCTCTTTTGCACAATCGTTGCACCTCACTCCCTCTGCTCGCCATAGATGCATGCTCCAGCCCACGCCACAATCTCTTAAAGACAAAAACACATGCTCGATTGTCGGGCCTTCTTCCCTGCATTCTCACATGCATGCATATTGTCATACTGATCCGTCTCTCCCATGTCGTTGATCTTATGACTTATGTCTTCTTTCTTTTATCTCGATCATGCGCGCGCGCACACACACACACATCCCACGTATACATGTATACCTCTCACACATGCACGTTCAAGGTCTCTATGTCTCCATACGTAGTTAATTACCCTCAATCCTAACACCACATCGAATCGTTCTCCTATTTTGTGCACATAACTTCCGCCTGGATGGGTAAAACACACACTCACACTTAACAATCTCCTTCTAGCTACCCCCCGCCTCTCACTCTTCCCCTATATCCCCGATACCAATAAGATCATCCCTTTGTTTAATTCCCGCCTACATGCACGATCGATATATAGTAGTCTTCCTCGGTGTCTCTCGAACAAACACGTTCTCTCGATGTCGACTCCTCTCACGCGCACACACCTTCTCTTCCCTCTCTACGGGCATTTTCTCTCTCGCACCCCATCGTTGGTGGCCTCTGCCATACACATCACCTCTCTATGATGAAGCCATGCACACTTAAATTACATCCGCCACAGAGGACCCCGCAACACACACACACACACACACGCACACACACACATGCACACACCCCCCTC
>NC_041388.1:677369470-677394994 GCF_002162155.2 Triticum dicoccoides | reverse complement strand
AAACTAAGACTCCATCTCTCTCTCTCCTCTATTTCTCTCTCTCTCTCTCTCACACACACACACACCCCACACACACACTAAGACTCCATCTCACACACACATGCTCTAGGCGTTGCATTTGTTCCTACCACCCTTCATCCAACCTTACCCGTATGATAAAAAATCACCTTTATTTACTTGCATAACATGGACAAATTCCACTTTACTTTAGTAGTCAGCAAACTTATCATTTGTACCCTTATAAAAAAACGAGTTGGCGGTGATGGTGTGCTTGCCATCTTGTACTACAGACCGTATGATCTATATCTGAGGATAGAAAGCAAACTATGATAATTTTACAAAAGATACCCGCACCTCTCTCCATATCATTATCTCCCGCAACCTCATTGCTCAGCAATTAAAAAGGAATAAGTCTCTGGAACAATCTAGCATGCATGGTGGCCGCTGCCGCCTGCCGGCGCCGTCCATCCCCATGCCTCCGCCCATTCCGACCACCAGTCACCACCACGCTCCACTCCTCCTCGCCTTATCTCTCATCTTTCATTTTTTTCGATGACATTCTCGAGATACCAGTCTTCCGGTAAAATTCTCGAGATATCATTAGTTTTTACACATGGGATTACTCCTACATGGGTCAATCACAATAGGTGTTTTGTAAAAAAATGCATATTGATGTTCCGTGCAATGCACTAGAATCTTGCTTGTAATTATATAACGCAAATCACGAGCAGGAAGTGACATTTTTTTGAAACAACCACGTTAACATGGCCACGTAAATCACTAGCTAAAGTAAATACCATTATACTTATATCCCGATGCAAAAGGTTGAGTACATGTCCGAAGAGTAGAGTCGCACACACGCACTCTGTCTCTTAGAATCTCTCTCACACACACACTAGTTACGTGACGCCCACTTAAGCAGACACGTATGTTACAATTTGTCCACCAGCGGGTACACGTGATGCTGCACATTTATTTAAGCCAGAAGGCGAACCCAAACAGTAGCTGCATTCATTCCCCTCCTGCCACCTCTTCTCTGGTCGCGTCGCCCGGTAGCCATGGGCCGACCGAAGGTAACAACATATGCTATACTCCCGCCGGAGCGGCGCTTAATATGGAAATTTTAGCGGTCATGCATGCATCTTTTTGTGCTAGCACTCCTATATAAGGGTTGACCGGTCGCTTCTCGCGGACGTGCACGGGCGGTGGAAGAGGAAGGAGAAGGGAAGCGGGCTGTGGAGTAACGTCTTTTACCACAATTTCTTAAGAAACTGAGTGCAATAATTGAGTAATTTTGCAAACTGCCAGTACAACACCTGAAACGGTTCAAAACATATACTCCCTTGCCAGCGCGCGCTTCCTGCGTGAAACGGTCAGCGTCGCCCTGGAGCGTCAGTGCCGCATTAATGCCCGGCTAGAGCGGAGGCGACCTCTCACTGGCGCCGGCTTTGAAGTGGCGCGACGGCCAAGAGAGCACCGCTTCCCGGTGCACGCGACTGCTCCGCGTCGAGACTGGCCATAGGCCCTATTTGGATCCATGGGATAGAGTTAGTTTGAGCTAGTTGGGGCTCAAATAGCCCTAACGTATCCAAGCATGAGGGTTTAAATTGGAGCAAGTTGCACCGAACCCACCAAAAAAAACTATCCCACCCAAGAGGTGCTAACTAGAGATAGTTCTCATTGGGACCACTAAAAAATCACTTTTTCTCTCTCCATGAAGTGCATTTATTGTCAATCTAACCCTGTCACCCAAACACCTCTTTGGCTACAGTTAGTTCAGGGTTAGTCATGAGTTAGTCTAACCTCTAGCTAAGTTAGAGTATCAAACAGGAGCAGTATAGGACATGCAAGTTTCTCAAAGCATACAAGCAAATTCGTATGTGAAAGGATTTTTTTTATTTTTGAAATGGAATGTGAAAGGAATTTTTTAGAATGCTCTTGGCATGTCGCTAACATGTGATAGTTAACCGACCTCAATAGACGGCAGAAATGCCAGCCGGCCGCACTTTGATAGAGACGAGGAGGGAGAAGCGATATAGGCTGCTGGATTACTAGAGATAGGTGTCGCACGGAAGCCAAGAAATATGGTGATAGTGTGGGTTAGCCATGTACTAGTATGATGTAACTACACTGGGCTACCATGTTTCGTACTCTTCCAGTCCACTATGGAGATGATTGGTTAATTTAATATCGCTGAATGATATTAAATATTATGAGTGCAGACGCTCCACCACGAGGTTCCTTGCTCCTTCTTGGTCATACAGAATCTATGTTCTTCCACTCTATTTTTTTACGTGAGCTTTGTTCATCCTTTTGCCAACACGCGAGACATCTAGCATCAAGGTGCACGTGTTATGCAAGGATCGTTCCATCTATATGAAGAACACGTGGGACTGGAACTACGAGACGGACATTTACCCAGGAGTGGATGTACGAACCTGAGTAATGTACCGCAGTAAGTGAAGTAGAAAGGCACAAATGGTATGAACATGCGTGGCATATAGGGTGTGTTTGGTTGCGTTCTCGTCTCAGCATAGTTGTTCCCTCTTCATGCATGCTCAACTCAACACCCCTCTTCATGCATGCTCTCTTCATGCATGCTTCTAGTGTATTTGTGCTAAACTAGTGTGGAGTCATGCACCCTCCATACACTCTACCAAACACCCAAAAGTAGGTTGAGAAGGGAACTCTTGGGCGGCATTTGTCTCTTACTACGTACTACCACTAAATGTTGTACGTGCAATGCACGGTGATGTTATGGAGTACGTGCCTAAGTACTCTACTACTACTATATTAGTTGGAGGCACATATTAACTTTTATATTTGTTTACGCGTATGCCCCAAGACCTTCCAACTAGACGTGTCTTTCTCTCCAGGTTGCACTTTGTATCGTTCATAGCACTAAGTACTACTACGTCTGGTCTCCGACCCAGAAGTGGAAGAAGTGGAGACGCTCTACCACGCTGTTTTTTACGCTGGGCTCTACCACGCTGTTCATGTCCCACTTCTTTTGCTGACGTGTGGGACATCCAGCACGTGCCGTGTTTGGCACCCTTCGTCGTAAGAGTTGAAACGCTAGCATTCATTAGAAATAAAAATAATAATTATAAATCAGCAGTGATACTATTTTTTTGCGAACCAATCAGCAGTGATACTATACCACGCGGTTTCCTTGCTCCTCGATATCGGAAAGAATACTTCCGTTCGCCAACATGTGGGACGTCGACCATCCTGGTCCACTTGCCATGCACGCAGAACTCCAAGGGAGAGTCATCTAGGTCGTCGCGCCGCAGTAATAATGACTAATGAGCCATCAAATCACATGCCCACTTCCCACTTTGAAGTTGCTCGGACGAAGGAACCATCATGACTTCGTTGAATTCCGCTTCTTGAAGAAAACTACTGTACCAGCAGTACTGCTAGCTACGGTAGTTACTCCAACAGAGGCCACCTTTCGTTCATAGGATAGGAATATGAAAATCATAGGAAGTGAGATGACATGCATCTCAATTCCTATAGAGAAAGAGATGCCATTTGATGCTTAGGATAGGAATTTTTCCATTTAGTCTTGGCTAATGTACTGGTAATTTGCTCTAAAAACTACAGTAGTAACTAGTAGTATTGGTACATGCTCGTACTCAGACACATACACACACACTAACTACTAGTACTACTACTTCTCACATGCTGGCCAGACGCCGTCGTTCTCCTTCCCGGCTTTGTCGGCGACACCCCACCGTGCTTGGATCTCCGCCGACCTCTCTGCAGCAGCGCGTGCGTCCTTTTCTTTCTTGCGGCGGTGGGCCTCTCTTTTCTTGTGTGCTTTCTGACTTTTCCGCTCCCTCTGTGCGGCTTTGGCCACCTCTTGCTCTACCGCCCATTCGGCCTTGGCATCTTCAAATTCCTCCCACATAGTTGTGAGGTCGCGAGCGGTGATGAACTCGGCACGGCGGGATGCCATCGCTTCCCTACCATTTTGTGTGCGGTCGTGGGTGGCGAGGAACTCGGCGCGGCGGGATGCCATCGCTGCCTTACCGGTTTGTGTGCGGCACGGTGGCATGAACAACGCTTGGTGAGAGCTCTGGGGTGGAGTGGCCGGACAACCGTATAGTGCATTCGTTTTTCAAGAGCTCAAGGACAGAAGACGAAGCAAATTTGGATTCCCCTTCAATCCTGGTCATTTATTACCGAGTAAAATGCATTGGCGGTCATCGAACTTGTCTTGATAGCTCACTTTGATCATTGTATACGAGATATGGTGATTATATGGTCACTGGCTCAGTGTATAGCTCCGCATGCGCCTCCTTAGCTCGTGTTCTTTATCTATCTACGCGGGCCTACCTGTCAATGGAGAAAGAAATACTGTAAAAACCAAAATTATGCGTATGTGGGGAATCAAACCACGGACTCGTCGCTGCAATGCACCCTCGTTAGCCAAATGAAAATGAAATACTTCGCTTCAGACACTCATGCTCACGCTGCCAAAGCATGCTAATGCATGCACGTCGCCCTCTAAATCAAAGTCCTGCTCATGGCGCAACACAAACGGCGAGCCCATCACCTGCGCGCCCCGGCGGTGCCTGACATTACTGTTTAGACGTTTGATGGAGGCCTACGCGAACGCCGAGCATGTATTCACCTGGCTCAACACCAACGGTCATACTCGGACCGCCTTGCTCATGTATATCGTCCATCACAACGATAATCTATAAAACAGCCTAAGCTAGAGAGGGTACTATGGTAGTATGCTACGGAGTATGTACTATCGTGAGCGGCCGATCTTAGTGCCACTGCACACCAAAACCCCTTCCATCGCTAGCGCGCGCTTCCCGCCTGAAACGGTCACCGTCTCTCCAGAATGTCAATGCCGCATTCACCGGAGTTAACTGCAGGTGCAATTGGTGTGTCACTCACATGCGGGCCAGATGCCCATTGGGCCCACATGTCAGTAACCCAAACACATCTGCAGTTAAGTCACTGAAGCAGCGTCCGCATTCACGCCCGATGAACCTACTCCGGCGCCAGTTGTCCATCCGTCTGCCGCGGCTCATTGCCATTCACCCGCTATATTAACTTGAGCCCCAGCTCCCAGCCATAGCCAAAGACCCACACTTATTCTCCTCCGGTCCCTTCCTTCTGTCGGCACCACTTCAACCAAGGCCTCCTGGCGCTCTGAAGCTCTCTTGGACGTACTGTCATAGGAGCAGACGAGGGACATCGGCGGCTTCGCTCCGGGCGCGCTCCAAAGCTCTCTTCGACGTACTGTCGCAGGAGCAAACGAAGGAGATCGCAGGCACCCCCCCGGCCGCCCTCCGCCGCCATGACCACGAAGCCAGAGCGTGTGCGCGGGCGCAGCCGGCAGCGAGGAAGAGTAGTACACAGTAGGTCGCCGCCGCTCTGGTCCCGAGAATGCCACCGCTACTCCACTTAGTCGATGCCAAGCTTGGTGGGGTAAACATCGACGGCCGATTAGCCGCTTGACGGGGACGTGGAGGCGGAAATCTTCAGAACCTTGTGCTCCGGAGGAGGAGGTTATCGAGGCGGATGAGGAGGAGGCAAAGGCAATGGCCGTCTTTCTTGGGTTCATGGCCGGACATGGTGGTCGGGCGCCGGCGATCGTTTAGATTAGGTTTATAGTAGGTTTTAGTATGGTTTGTGCGAAATATGTAATGAATTTCGTCCAGTTTGTAGGAAAAGTTTTCAAAATGTAATGAATTTCATCCAGTTAATTTGAAGTTTGCTTTGTATGCACGAATTTCGTCCGGTTAGTTCATATAGTTGTCGAAAGGTATGCGGGCAGCATCGGATGGCATCCATCAGTGTCCTCGGACAGATGCCAGTGTAAATTTGTGGGCCAGCGCTGGAGATGCCCTAACTATCATGCTATAATCGCTAACAATCCTCCATTATTTGGCAGGGAACAGTTATCCCTCGATCAAAATCAGATCCGCGGTGTTTCGCACTCCTCCCTCGTAAGAGTGTAAACTCTTGCTTACATAAAAATGGAGCAAGTGGACGGCACTGTAGCACGTCATATCACTCGAACTAGCCCGCCTAACGAGCGGGAAAGCACCGCCCTCGTCATTTTGTTCTGGATTTCTATAAATCGATCGCGCGAAAATGTTATGCTTTGCAAGTTCTAAAGGAAAAGGCAGCACACTTACGACTCGTATGCGTCGCAACTCCGACAGTCCGGCTCGCACGCCCCTCACCAGAGGGGACATGCGTTGTCTTGCAATTTCACTGACATGTGGGACCGTAATTGAATAAACCGTCGATAGCCAAAATCTAATCGCTCGATGGGCGTCGGCTGAGAAGAGAGAAACGGGGGAGGGAGAAGAGATCGCCCGCCCGCCGAGCATGGACTCCAAGAAATATATGGTGATAATGTGAGGTGGGCCATGCTGGAGTCCAGACCGCTTCCGGAGCCCACTCTCACCGCCCTGGCCCCTCAAGACGCCAGCTGCCCGCCGCATGCATGCATAGCAAGTAGTACTCCTTATGTGGAGGAGAGAGAGGCATTGACAAAGTCAAGGAGTGGGCTCTGCAAGAGCCCATCTCTACACGTGCTCCTAGGTATAAAAAAATAATTCTAAAAAAAGGCATAAAAAACAATTGTGTCTTAAAAAAGAAAGTTAAAAAACATTTGAGAGGAAATCGATAGAGAGAAAGTGAGAAAAAGCTGTAACCTGGGCATTACATGAGGAAGGAGGGAGTGGTGCACATGCCAAGTTCACTAGGCTGCCGTGTTTCACACTCCTCCGTCGTAACAGTGGAGACAATAGCTTTCATCAAAAATAAACAATGAATACTCATTGCTCGTCCTCTATATCGGAAAGAATACTTTCATTCACCGACATGTGGGACGTCGACCATCCTGGTCCACCTGCCATGCACAAAATTATCCTGGTCTACCCCGATCGTATCGCAGGCCCAACCTTTCCCACTGTAAGTTGTTCGGACGAAGGAACCATCATGACTTCGTTGAATTCCGCTTCTTCAAGAAAACTTACTTTACCCGCAATACTTCTACCACACGCGAAGACTGGACGGCACTGTACCACGTCATATCACTGAAACCCACTAGGCCAAACTAGCCCGCCTAGGTCATCTATTTTGGAACGGAGGGAGTACGTCTCTGCACTGCTATGATTTTGTGTTGCACATTCTCTGTACTTTTGCTATGATTTTCCTACCCTATGAACCAAATGAGGCCTGAATGTATGTCGACTATTATCTGATCAATCGCTAAGCCTACAATTTTAGGAGCTAGGGCTATTGGTCGATCGACGAGGGATAAGTATAAGTGTACCACGAGCTCATCAGCCCCAACGTTTCTCTTCAGTGAGTGTTTTGCAAGTACTATAGCTCACACAGTAGCTAGCCTACTGACACCAAGAATCATCAAACAAGCCCTGCTGATATGATAAACAGTTCAAACTTACATCTAAGCATGCCATATATTACATCAAAAGCTGGTGAGGATACATCTGTTTCCATAACTCGGAGAGGGTTCGCATGATTCATCGCATGATTCACTATCAAACAAAAGTAGCAAGATCCGCCCACACAAGACAATGCACTAGCCCTAAGATGGTTTGATAACACACATCATTCTGGTAATTAAACATAGGGCAATGCAAACTACCCTGAAGGATTAGCGCGACCAACTATTTCCTGTCATCGATCTCTCAGGCAATGACCACAGCGCGGACAGCGGCATGGGAATCGATTTCTGGGGCGATGTCCACAGGACTGACCGCGACATCGGAATGGATCTCTGGGGCGATGTCCACAGGATGGACAGCGGCATCAGAATCAATCTCCGGGGCGATGCCAACAGGACGGGCCACGACATCGGAATCATCAAGGACGTCCACGGGCACCTGCATAACCCTAACATATTAGCAAGCACATTGCAAATAATCAAAAACCACAACTATGGTAATAAGCCATTATTTTTTACCTTGTGCAGCTCACCAGGGGATCTCATCCCCCCGGGGGCCATATCCTCGTCCTCGATGGGGGGCATCACCTTGCCAGGGGAATACTGCTTCTCAACGACGACTATCTCCTCAAACTCGATCTTGAGCCTCACATAGGTGGCAGTCAGAGTTCCTGTCGTAGGCACGGTGGGGCCCTTGCTGTTCTTCCAACTTTCTTTGAGGAGTTCGTCCGCTAACGTCCTCAACTCTTTGGCCAGTGCTTGTTTCTTGGAGTTCTTCGTCTCCATGGGTTGGCCCGCCAACATGATCAACTCGTTGGTCGGTGCTCGCTTACCGAAGATCGCTGTCTCCAGTGGGTTGTCCGCCGGCAACTCTTTGCCTAGTGCTCCAGGATCCATCAATGAACTGACAAACAAAAGGCAATTGAAAGGAAACCACAATCACAATGAAAACGGGAAAATAATAGGATGTTAGAACCAGTCGGTGCTTCACAAAAAGAAGATTCTTGGAATGAAAATATAGTAGCATAACTAATTCGCCCACCTTTCCTTCGTCGGTACAGAAGAAAAATGGCAGAAGTGAGTAGCCTGGAGTGAGGTTTTCTTCAAGAAAGGGAAGAAAGGGCTTGAACGAGCATTCCAGTGAAATGATGGTTGCTTCCTCCAGTCCAACTTGGAGGCCACCTTACCATTGCTGGTAAAGGTGTGGGTTTTGTGATATGACGGGTCATGACAGCCACACCGAGGTGACAGGTGAGTCTCGACTATAGCACCTCACTGTGGTTTTGTGGATGGCACGCGGTCCCGGATGCTTTGAAATGTCCCGCATGTAGATAGAGCTGCTAGTCATATAGGAGTGCTCAATATTGTGCACCGCGACCAAGGCGGAGAGGAAAACGAGAGAACTACGTAATTGATGCATGAGTTTAATTAGGGTAGTTTTGTAAAGTACGAGATACATTCCTCCAATCGCAAAATGCCTTGGTTCATGAGATTTGAGATTTGAGCCCTATAAACCGGAAGGGAGGGAGTACTGCACACGGTGTAGTCTAGTCACTTGTTGAAATCTCTAGAAAGGCAAATACTCCTTTCCGGTTTACAGGGCTATACTACTCCCTCCGTCTAGGTGTGTAAGTAATCTTACGAAAACCAAATAGTCCCAAAACACTTAGGCGCAGTGCATTAACTTCTACCTTGTTTCTTGTTTCTTGACATATCAACCAATAAGAGATGAGACGTGTCCATGCTTTTAATGACTTGCAATGGCTAGTTCATTGCATGCAATGCTATTAATTAGCAAATAAACATTGGTGACCCCAGGAGGAAACGGTGCTAAGTGCGTGGACCTATGCAGAATGAGTATCAACCAATGGATAATGGAGTTTAATTGTTAAACAATAGCAATTTTGTCTCATGCAAGAGCCTGGCTAGTACTCCAAGGAACCGCACCATGCGAGTGTTCGCAACTGCCACGTTCGGGTTGCGCTTGGCTCTTCGCCTCTTCGAGAAGACGAACAATGATGTTACTCCTACTTCTACAGTATCGAATCCACTGCTGCATGTCCGTCCACCTCGTGCGGGAGGGATAGCGTGTAGCGAAAGCTTCTACTTACTGCTCGTGCCTTTGCGTCTATGACAGGTGGGCCCAATAGGTGGTTGGCCCTCCTGTGATGCAGCCAAAGGCAGGTGCAGTTAAGGCACCGGAGCTCAGTCCTTGAGGGAGAGGGCGTTGTAGTAATCAAATTTCTTGGTCTTGTACGAGTTGACGCGACACATCAAAGCACTGCACTCGATATAAGTCTTTTTACACATTTCAAATGGGCTACTTCATATGTAGGAGTAGACATATTCTTCTTCATATGTAGTCACTTGTTGCAATTTCTAAAAAGACTTATATTTGGAAACGGAGGGAGTACAATGCATGCATGCATGCTGTGACTTTCCTTTTGATACTTGCATGTGTTGATTTGATGCACCTTGCCAAATTTTGACTATAAATTTAACTAACCAAATTTTCATGCATGTCACAAAAAATTATGGGGCTGTTTGGATTGTGACTATGTTTGTCTTATGTTGCCACATTATTTTCCCACACTTGCCACACTTGCCTAACCTGAGTTGCTCAAATTGTTAGACACACTTTGGCTTGCCTAAGGGAATCTTGCCACAATTTTTGTGTCTATGACATGTGGGGTTCACTGCTAATAAAAAAAATTCTTGTCTTAGGTGTGGCTAATAAAAAAGACTTATATTTAGGAACGGAGGGAGTAGAAAATATAAATAATAATGCATGTTGGGGCAACCCACGTTTCCGCTAATTTTAGCCGTGGGCTTGTTCACAATTTTTACGAGGGGGTGGTTGTTCATTTAATGGAGGGACTTGTAGTACCAGACTTGAATGATATAAAGTGCAACCTGGCACACCGTAACACCACTTGGAACAAGCGGATAGCTATCTCAAAAAACAATCAACAACTAAAAAACCGCGACCTGGCATGTAGTAGTACACAATTTTAAATGATTGTTCTGATGGAGTGAAAAAGGAAAACTACCACACTACGTATATATAGGCCGGAGCCTCCGCGCTTGCTTGCTAGGGTTGCTCTATTCACACACTCTCATCCTCGCCAGATCTAAACAAGATAGGGGTAGTAACACTGTCTTTCTCCCTTCAAAAAACACTGGCTTTCTATCCTCACCGCTGGTTACAGATCCGGACGTATCCCCCTCGACGGTGAAGGGGAGGAGGGGCAGCATTTAGGCCGTCGTCGACAGAGAGGGAGGAGACCCACTGCCGGCCGCACCATTATCTCTGGCCGAGTGCCGGCGCGGGAGGTCCTCCGAACCCTTCGTCGTTGCCTGTGGGCAGATCCGGTCTCCCGCCGCCCACCTATCCACATCCCGACGAACTTGAGGTATATCTTCGTTCGAAACCGCCTTAGCTCTACTTCCCCAGCTCGCTACATCGCTGCATGTGCATCATTTTCGACCTCTCAGCCCCTCTCGATCGGATGGTCCAACGTCACATATATATTTTTTTCTTCTATTGTTAGAGGTAAAGCTACTTCATGGAGTCAAATCTTGTACTCCCTCCGCCGTATCTAGATGTATTTTAGTTCTAGACAGATCCATTTTGATGACAAGTAATTCCGGACGGAGGGAGTACTTGGTTCAAACAAGAAATAAAGTGGGGGTGGGGGAATTTAGTATGTACATCGGATTTGGTACAAACAGGAAGGAAAGGGGGTGAAAGTAGTACAGACTGGTCATCCAACCGGTCTCTTGGTCGAAAAGGGAAATATAGGGGTAACGTTGTACACAGTGGTATGACCAAGACTAGATTTGCTATCCACACATAGGAGTAGGTGGCTAGAGTGAACAAAAATGGGACCAACCTAGATATGTTTCTTGGATGTTTGTTTCTTGGGGCAACAAACTATGAATCACCACTTTATGCCCCTGTTAACGTACATGGTGCTGGACTGCTGGTGCACCCACTGTCCCATGCCCTTATACCAAATATTTAGGCTCTGTTCGGAATAAAGGGGCAGAAAACATAGGGCTTGATGAAAATAGAGGAATAGGGAAGGAATGTAGGTATAAAACTATGGAACATCGAACCGGAGGAAACTCTCAAGAGAATGTGTTCGGATGGACTACGAAATGTATAGATTTGTTTTTTAGAGTAGCATGCTTGGCAGTATGAGATGCTATTTGTTTATTCAGCTGCACAATGACTACTCTTGTCCTCACCTCATGTACCACACATAGGTTGATTTTTTTATTCTGGCAACACAGCACAGCAACCTGTCTAACGCATGGCAGCGAGCGCCTGCCTCGGGCTTCCGCCCAAAAAATGAGCAGCGCGATGTTTCTAATCCTATGGAATCAGTACTACCAGACCAGCTTTCCTATGAAACACTATTCACCTTTCCCGTGTTCCGAACGGTTGGAAGGGAAAGAATACCATAGGAATTGTGTTCCTACGAAAATCTTGCACCAAACCTGTGAACTGAACGCAGCCTTAGCTGTTCTTAATCTAATGTCCCTGGTAAAAATGAAGCCATGCCACTGTTATAAGCCATGAAAAGTTTAGCGAAATGTTTTGCCTGTAATTGTTTGAGACTCTGACTGTTTCCTTTGTGCCTTTTTGTGCAAGCAAGGATATCCAATTCACCTGGTTGCTGTTGTGACCTTTTGGTGCACTGCACAAAACTCTTCTTAAAAGAAGTGACTTTTGTGCTGTTTAACTGGAATGTCAGAATGGAACAGTTGGTTCATTTTGGTGGAACTGCACAAAGGGAGATCTGTGTTCCAATCCTCATCATCCATATTGGCGTCATAACCTTCGTTTAGGTAAGAACAATATTTAATGCATGTGTTCATCTCTATTTTCCGACTGCCATGAGAAAATAATGCTGTTTTTTACTAGTACACTTGTACTCCCTCACTAACAAAACCAATTCTGAATTAGAAGGCCAATCATGTACTTGGTTTCACCAACTGGTGAGGAGAAAGAGAAATAGAGCATGAAGAGGAGGAAGAAGAATAAACAATGCCAAGGCGATCTTGCTGAAGCCAGAGGCCTCAGTCGAGGCCATTCAAGGGCTCCGGCAATGACTACCTTACATGTGAGATGATCCTCCAGGGAGCCCTTCCACTTCTGCTGTCTCACTTAATTAATTAGGAGTACTTAAGTACCACTAATTTATTACCGCCTAATTTTCCTGTTGGAGTTAAACAAATCTTTAGTAGGACCCTATGCTGAATCTTGTACGTGTGTATGTTTGTCTATGGAGGTGAATCATGTGGTGGAGCAGGGAGGGAATATTATTAGTGTCATGACATAATAGTGCTATTGTTTTGCATGTCAATTTATTGCCATTGGTTCAATGAGGCAATGTTTTGCGTATTGTCCATCATGAATTTGATGCTACTGTTTGAGTAATATGCTAATGTCTTCCTATCCTTTCTCACTAAGCTAATGAAGGTTTCACCTTGTTCCTACTTGTGCAAACATGGATCATGTTATGCCAATCATACATTTTAATGGAAATACACAAGACAATACAATGAACTGTATCCCAGCCAGTGCTTTAACTCTGCTGAAAGTTCTTGATAATCTTTCGATATAATCTCAGCACTGGTAAACAAGAGTGATTTCAACCATACATTTGAAGTGCACAAAAATATATACTATTGTGTGATTCCAATGAGTGCTTTATCATCTCTTATGGGACTACATGAATAAGCTTTTTTTCTCAGGTTGATACGGGCCTAAGGCCTTCATCCATATTAGTTTGTTGTCATCTCTATTTGTATCGTGCTACTGTCATGAGAAACTCCTTTATCTTTGCACGTTAAAGTTTTGCAACCTATGATAAATGGCAATGCTCTGAGTGTTGAGTTGAGCTAATTGGCACTGATTAAATAAACTAATACCTCTCTTTAAGCAAGACTACTATGTTGCTAACTTTACCCATTAAGATAATGAGGGTGCTTCTATTTGTTAGTGTATGTTTCATCAACTAGTCCCACTATTATAGTAATCTCACTCTCTCAATATATGTGCCAACAGGGATGCTCGATTTTGGTGGAACTGCACAAAAACTTTGGGTGCTTCATTGCCTCGACAGCTTCCGTCCTTTCCTGTCAGTCGCTAATCTCCGCTTGCTTTCTTCCTTTGCTGTTAGTCGCTTGGCTTATCTCGGCTTCCAGTCAAAGGAAATAGTAATTGATATGCTACCTCACATAGGTTGGTACTGGTCTTTATCCTGATTATTGTGCCTGTCATATGTATTGGTAATTTGGTATTGTGCTACTGTTTGCCGATTTTATAAAGGAGTAATTTGGAGCCTGAACTCGCAGGCAACTCATTACATCGGGTGATTTCAATAGAACTGCACAAAATGATCAGATGGACAGGTACTTATGCTGCTGCTATGTACTCCAAAGTTCACTCAGACAAGCATAGATGTTGACAAGAAGTGCCTATATTCATTTGAGTATCAACCGGCATCAGCCAATTGTCAAACTCCAAGTATTAGGAGAGTGAACGCCAAAAATATTGCTTGGTGCATAGCCCAGAAAAACGTAGTCCAGTCTTTGGTCCCAACTTGTGCCTTTTGGTTATCGGCACATATGGTAGCGAACTATATGGCATGGAGTCTAAAGATTCCAGACAAGTTGGTTGACGCGTATATTCATCTGGCACTTAACCAGTCTGCACGCCAAGGATGCTCCATTTCAGTTGAATTGCACAAAAAAATTGGGTGGTTCATTTTCTCAACCGCCTCCTTTCTCGCCTGCAATGTAGAATTTTGGCGAGATACAGGACCAAGATGAGCCAGTAAACTAGTTGGATGAAAGTAGTAGCCAAGTTGCGCAAACCTCCCTCGGCACGAGGCCACTATTTGAGGATAAACCTACAAGCAAAGTTCAGATTGTCTGCGTTGCTTCTTATGTACTCGAAAGTTTACTCTTACAACAACTAATTTTAGCAAGAAGTACCTCCAATTGAACACCATTTACCAGTCTGTACCCTAGGTAATTAAAGTTCGTCCATGGAACATATTGGTTGTGATCTCAATCATTTGGATGCATAAACATACTGAACATGTGTATATCTCCATCTTTTTGTGAATTATGTATGAATATTGTCGTGTGACCTATCAATCATTTGGATGCATAGATATGCTGAGCTTGTGTATATATGAATCTTTTGAGTTGTTGATAGTGAATATTGGCTATGAATATGAACGTGTCCTGTGAACCTGAGTTTGATATGAATGTTTACCTTTTCTGTTGTATTTGTGTGTGAACTTGTTAGTATGCCTACTGTGGGGTATAAAACGCAGGTCTCTTATAAAAGTAATGTTGTGTCCAATTTATGTTTTCCCTTCTAACCACATTATATATATTTATATTATTACTATTATCGTATATTTTATAGAGACTTATATATACATTATAAAAACATCCCACATGTTATTAACTTATAAAAGTAAATGTTTAATGGAAGTTGGCAAGGAAAATCCTGGTTGTTTTTGACTCACAGGCAAGGAAAATCCTGGTGATTCTGTACAAAAGCTTGCGAAGATTCTAAAGACCAATTTAATAATAACGCGCTCATTTTTATTTTGAGCAATAACTCGCTAATTTCTTAATTATATATATATAATATGCCTCTCCGGTTTATTCTTTTATATTAATTGCTCCTTCTAACATAACATTATATATATAACGAGCCCACCTAATACGTGTATTTCAAGGAAGTGCAAATGGGCTGGGATTTCTTAGAAAATATAAATGGGCCTGATTGACGCGAAATTATTTGTTCACCCAGCCTGGCAAATGGACTGTATATTCTAAAAAACATGGGTTAAATATATGCCACATTTTTGCAGGCTGACATGTGGGCCAATAGGTCGAAGCCTACGTAGGGCGTTGTCAACTTGGTCAACAAATGATTGTGTCATCCACAGCTATTGGATTTATATCCAACGGCCGGCATGCACCTTCAATCTCTCGTCTTCTTCCTCCAGTGTCGCTGGGACCGCCTGGTCCAGCCTCCGGTGGCTAGCGGCCCTGCTTAGCACGCATCACTGCGAAGCGCTACCCCACCGCCAGCCAGGCTATCCCTCCACTCCTCGACACCTCATGTTATTCTCCACAGACTACAGCCCCACGCCGCAACAGAACCAGTTATAACCCTTATCCTCCTCTCAATCTGCGACTCCACTGCCGCGTTTTCCCATCTCCGAGTCATTCCCGTCTGGGGCCTCGCCGTCGTCCACCGCCTCGCCGGATTCGGTGCGGCATGGTCAACAAACGAGAGTCATCGGAAGAGGACTCTACGTGGAGAGCCTGACGGCTGGGACCCACGAGGTCCATGGTCGCACGCAAGAAAAGTTCCTCCTTATGAAGCTAAAAAAATGTTTCCTCCACCTGATAGCTGGGACCCACAGCTATATCTTCGCACGGAAGGAAGTGCCTCCTTGTTTTGCGAAAAAAATTATTCATCCCGTTGACAGCTAGGACCTGTCAGATTTGGTGACTGACTTGTGGGCCTACTAAGCGGACATGTACGCACGACTTTGTCAACTTAATCAACAAATGATTCTAGCAGCTGGACCGTTGGATGTTAATCCAACAGCCGTGCTCATTCTTCAACCTCTATTCTTGCTTCTGTCTCCCGTGGGCGGCACCGCGGCTGTGCTGCCGCGCACCCGAACCAGTGAAGTTTCCCACTCCTCTCCATCTGCGACTCCACTGCCCCGTCTTCCCCATCTCCGGGTCGTTCCAGTCTGGGTGCGCTCGGCACGATGTGGTCAACGTGGTCAACAACCGAGAGTCATCGGAAGATGACTGTACGTGAGAGGCTGACAGTGGGGACGCACCACGCCCATGGATGCATGCATGCAATGGAACGCGGCAAGGTCAATGTGGTCAAGGAACGACTTCCATCGGAAGTATACTGTACGTGGAGAGTCTCAGCTGGGTCCAGCCGCAGCAAGTAAGTGCCTCCTTATTACGCGGAAAATAATGATTTCTCCAACTAATAGCAGGGACCCACTAGACGGGCCACCGTATTTTGTGAAAAAAATGTTTGCCCCTAGACTGCTAGGACCCACCTGACGGGCCACCGTATTTTGCGAAAAAAACGTCCCCCCCACTGTCAGCTCGGACCCGCCTCCTTATTACGCACAAAAAAATGAATACTCCCCCGGCTAGCTGGGACCCACCTTGGTGGGAGGCTGACTTGTGGGCCTACTAAATTGACGGGGACGAAGGGCTTTGTCAACTTAGTCAATATGAACGATTCTAGCTCCAGTGACCGTACGATGTCCATCCAACGGCCGTAGTGCTTCTTCAACCTCTGGTCTTCTTGCTCCAGCCGCCCAAAGCAGCACCGGTCGTGCCGCATGCTCCTGCCTCTCGTGGCTGGCTGTGCTACCGCGGAGGCCTCACCGCCCCCTACTATTCCCACCGCTGGCCAGGCCCTGAGGCGACGGCAGCCTCACACCATAGATGAACCAGTGAACCCTCGTACTCCTCTCCGTGTGGGCTTCCACTGCTGCGTCTTCCCCGGCTCCGCGTCGTCCCCTTCCTAGGCCTCGCCGTCGTCCACCGCCGTGGTGCTTTCCGCGCGGCATGGTCAACGTGGTCAAGGAACGACTTCCATCGGAAGAGTACTGTACGTGGAGAGGCTGACAGCTGGGTCCACGGCCACAGCCCAGTTTTTTTGTGATTTGCCAAGTAAGTCGCTTTGTCAGGCCTGTTGGGCTGCAAATCTTTCAAGACGAGGAGAGCTTTTATTCGGCTGGCCGAGAAAATGGCCCATCAGTAATGAGAAATGGGATGTACATTTTTAAAACACATCAAACCGGCAATTAGTTTCAAATATCTTTTTTTTTCATTTCGAGATTTAAAATTACATTAATTTTTATGCGTGGAGAATTTGTTGGATTTTATAAAAATCAGTTTGAATGTGAGTCGAAATTTCGGGATTAAAAATAGTTCGGACCGCACCGGAATATGCAAAATTTCATATAATTTTTTAACCGTGGCCACAATATGGGCTGTAATGCTAACAAAAAGAATATGGGCTCCAAAAAAACCTTAATAATTAGCAAATGGGCTGTAAATTATTAGAAATAATGGCAGATGGGCTGTATGCTGTTTTTCACAGATTTGAGGCTTTCCTAAAAAAAGGTTGACGCACAAGCAGTGACTGTTGGATGGCCATCCAATGGCCGTCGTGCTTCTTCAATCTCTGATCTTCCTGCTCTAGCCGCTCAAACAAGCACCGGCGGGACTGCCTGCTCCCTCCTCCCTGCGGCCGGCTCTGCTGCCGCGCAGGCCTCACCGCCCCACTGTACTCCCATCGCTGGCCTAGTCATCCCTCCACTCACCCACACCTGCTGTTATTCTCCGGCGACGGCAGATGAACCAGTAAACCCTCATACAGTCGTACTCCCCTCCGCGTGGGAAACAACTGCAGAGTCTTCCCTGCCTCCGTGTCTTTCCCTTCCTAGGCCTCGCCATCGTCCACCGCCCTGGTGCTCTCGGTGATGGAGTCATGTACCTAGGGTAGGGTCACAGACCTGATCTAAGTACCCTGCCCAAGGACACCCTTAGAAGAAATCACCTTCCAGTCGACTTACGAGGGACTCACTCGACTGACTTGAAGGACTCGACCATGAAGACTCACTCGACCACCAGAAGGACAAGAGGCACTCTGCACTGCAACGGTCTGTAATTAAGTAGACTTTATGATAGTAAAGACACTTTATGTGGGGCGTTACCAGTAACGCCCCGGACTTAATGTACCTTAAACCCTTCATTACGTGGGCTGGCTAGGGTCCTGGCGCACTCTATATAAGCCACCCCCCTCCACAGGCAGAAGGGTTCGGCACCCTGTAATCCATATACACATAATCCACTCGACCGCCTCCGGGCTCCGAGACATAGGGCTTTTACTTCCTCCGAGAAGGGCCTGAACTCGTACATCTCTTGTGTTTACAACCTCTCCATAGCTAGAACCTTGCCTCTCCATACCTACCCCCCACTCTACTGTCATACTTAGATCCACGACAGTTGGCGCCCACCGTGGGGCGGGTGTTTTAGCGATTTCGTAGAGAAGTTGCGATTCTTCCGAGTACTTTCATCATGGTAGCTGCTGGAGTTTTGGTCGAGGGTCGAGAGATTCGTCTCGGTGCTCTCACCTTCGTCGCCGACGACTCCGCCTGGCTCCAGGAGGCTCCACTCGACGTCGATGCGCTCCCCGTCCGTGGTGCGATGCATTTTCGCGCATGTGTCCGCGGCGTTCTGCTGCGGCAGCCGTCGACCCCATATCGGTCGACTCCCCTATCGACCGCCCTCCCGGTCTCCCGCCAGCGCAAGCGCTCGGGTCGGTCGAGGCTTCAGCGGTGGGTGAGACACGCGGTGGCTCGCCAGACGGCCACCACCCAAGTTGCGGCAATCGAGCCCGACGAATCTCTCTACGGCATGTTCGATCTGTCGACTGGCTCCGTAGAGACTGCATCCGAATGCGATAGCAGTGATCCAGCGGCGGAAATCCTGATGGTCGACGGGCCTCGCAGCCCCCCTGGCTTTGACCGTGATGGTGGGGCAGGCGAGGGAGGCGACCCTGCACGAGACCACGAAGAGTACCAGCCCGAGCCGCTCGACTCTCTGCAAAGAGAAGAACTTCGCCGCAGGAACATGGATGCCCTGCATACTCCCATCGCAGGAGAAACCCCCGAGGCTCGCGCCTTGGAGGAGGCACGTTTGGCCAATTTGGCCGAACGCGCTCACCTGGAGAATCTTCAGCGAGCACTCGACGATCGCGCGCGGCAACGAGTTCCCGACGCCAATCAACGTCAACTCTTCCCGCCGACTCAGGTATATCGAACCCCAATCCAGAATTTAGCAGCTGCGACCCGTATAGCAGAGTCCATTCAGCCCTCTCAGTCGGAAGCTGGCAGAGGCTTGATGCAGATCAGGGATCTGCTCCGGGCAGCAAGAGATCAGAATTCAGCCGTGTCGCAGTCGCGCAACAGAATTCACAGTCGATCCGTCGCTGCGAATACGGTTCAGTCGGCTCACAGCCCCAGATCGCCTCCGCGGCGTGAAGGGCGCGAGAATCGGCGAGACCAATATGGAGACCGACACGACCGAGATGATAGGCGTCGAGTGCCCAATTCCCCTCCGAGGTTTGGGTCTTACGCTCCTCGGCAGCAAGATGACAGACGTCAGCTCAGTGCGGGGCGAAGAGTTCCAGTCGACCCCAGAGAACCAGGCTTCGACGCGCGATCCATTATCGTGCAAGGCTTGGTCGACCGGAACAGAGCCCATCGAGGTGGACTCGACAGAGATGCGCCTACGAGCAGTCGAGTGCACGTTTTTGGTCCGGAATGTTTCAGCAGAGCTATCAGAGCCGCAGTGATTCCTCCCAATTTCAGGTTGGCAACAGGAGTCAGCAAGTTCACCGGTGAGTCTATGCCTGAAACTTGGCTTGAGGACTACCGAGTGGCAGTTCAGATTAGTGGTGGGAATGACGAGGTGTCCATGAAGCATTTGCCCCTCATGTTGGAAGGTTCTGCCAGAGCGTGGTTGAATCAGTTACCTCCTAGCAGCATTTACACTTGGGAAGATCTGTCCCGAGTGTTCGTCAGAACGTTTGAAGGAACTTGTAAGCGACCGGCTGGATTGACGGAGCTGCAAGTCTGCGTGCAGAAGACCAATGAGACTCTCAGGGAGTATATTCAGAGATGGATCACTTTGCACCATACTGTGGAGAATGTGTCTGATCATCAGGCCGTCTGCGCCTTCAAGGATGGTGTCAAGAACAGAGAATTGAGTTTGAAATTTGGTTGAACCGGTGACATGACCTTGAGTCGGATGATGGAAATTGCTACCAAGTACGCCAACGGTGAAGAAGAAGACCGACTCCGAAGCGGCAAGAACAAGTCGAGCCAGTCGGAGAAGGGAAACACCAGTCGGAAACAGAAGCGGAAGGCTGAACCGGCAGCTCCTGGAGAGGCTCTGGCCGTGGCTCATGGAAAGTTTAAGGGGAAACCAAAAGGATCCTGGAACCCTAAGAAGGTAAAGGATAAAGAAGGGAACGACGTGATGGATATGCCGTGTCACATCCACACGAAGAAAGACGAAGAGGGGAATATCATTTACCCAAAGCATACTACTCGCCAATGTCGACTCCTGATCCAGCAGTTTCAAGGAAAACAGTCTAAAGACAAGGAAAAGGAGTCGGACAAGGCCGAAGACAAGGAGGACAGTGAGGAAGGATATCCGCATGTCAACTCCACTCTGATGATCTTTGCAGATGTGGAAAGCAAGAGTCGATTGAAAGTCATTAACCGCGAGGTGAACATGGTTACCCCAGCAAAAGCAAATTATCTGAAATGGTCCCAAACACCCATCACATTCGACCAATATGATCACCCGACTCATATTGCCACCCCTGGGAGGCAAGCTTTGGTGGGCGATCCAGTTGTCGAAGGCACTCAACTGACAAAAGTGCTGATGGACGGTGGTAGCGGGCTGAATTTGCTGTATGTAGACACACTGAAAGGAATGGGCATTCCGATGTCCCGACTGAGCGCCAGTAACATGAGCTTTCATGGAGTTATACCAGGGAAGAAAGCCGAGTCACTCGGCCAAATAGCTCTGGACGTGGTGTTTGGTGATTCGAAACATTTTTGCAAAGAGAAGTTGACGTTTGAGGTCGTGGATTTTCAGAGTGCATATCACGCCATTTTGGGGAGACCAGCTTATGCATGGTTCATGGCTCGACCATGTTACGTGTACCTCAAATTGAAGATGCCCGGCCCCAAAGGAGTGATCACTGTCACCGGTGATCGGAAAAAGGCAGAAGAGTGCTTTCAGAAAGGCTCAAAGATTGCTGATTCCCAGGTGACAGCGGTCGAGTTTGAAGAATACAAGCAAAACGCAGATCCGAGTGATTTGCTGCGATCCAAGAAACCCGCCACAGAATCTGCATTTCAGTCATCCGGTGAGACGAAGCCTGTTCACATTCACCCGACCGACCACGATGCAGCTCCGACCCACATCTCCACAACACTCGACCCGAAATAGGAAGAAGCGCTCATCCAGTTCCTCCGTGAGAACTGGGACATTTTTGCATGGAAGCCCGCTGACATGCCAGGTGTTCCCAGGGGACTGGCTGAGCATCGCCTAAGAGTCGACTCATCAGCAAAACCAGTCAAAGAGCATCTTCGGCGGTCCGCCATCCAGAAGAGAAAAGCCATTGGTGAGGAAGTGGCTCGACTGTTGGCGGCAGGATTTATCCGAGAGATATACCACTCCGAGTGGCTCGCTAATGTCGTCATGGTTCCTAAGAAGGACAAATCGCTCCGAATGTGCATTGATTTCAAGCACATCAACCGGGCCTGCCCGAAAGATCATTTTCCTCTCCCTCGCATAGATCAAATTATTGACTCGACCGCGGGATGCGAGAGATTGTCTTTTCTAGAAGCCTACTCTGGGTACCACCAGATCCGTCTGTACGGACCCGACGAGGTAAAAACAGCTTTCATCACTCCATTCGGGTGCTTCTGCTATATCACCATGCCATTCGGCCTCAAGAATGCCGGAGCCACATTTATGCGAATGATTCAAAAGTGTCTACTCACTCAAATCAGTCGGAATGTGGAAGCGTATATGGATGATATCATCGTCAAGTCACGAAAAGGTTCCGACCTGCTCGCCGACCTCGCCGAAACATTTGCCAACCTTAGAAGGTATGATATCAAGCTCAATCCATCAAAGTGCACATTCGAAGTTTCTGGTGGCAAGTTACTCGGTTTTCTCGTTTCCGAGCGAGGGATCGACGCTAATCCAGAAAAGATCAGCACTATTCTCCGAATGAAACGCCCTGTGCGAGTGCACGATGTCCAGAAGCTTACTGGATGCTTGGCCGCATTATGTCGATTCATCTCACGACTCGGTGAAAAGGCATTGCCTCTTTACCGACTGATGAAGAAGGCAGACAAGTTCGAGTTGACTCCAGAAGCTGATGCAGCGTTTGCCGAGCTAAAAGCTCTGCTCTCCACCCAGCCGGTGCTTGCTGCTCCAATCAGCAAAGAGCCTCTGTTGCTTTATATCGCAGCCACAGGACAAGTCGTCAGTACAGTGTTTACGGTCGAGCGGGAAGAGGAAGGAAAAGCTTTCAAAGTTCAGCGCCTAGTGTATTATTTGTCTGAAGTCTTGACTCCATCCAAGCAGAGATATCCTCATTATCAGAAGCTTGTGTATGGAATATACATGACCACAAAGAAGGTTGCTCATTATTTCTCTGATCATTCCATCACAATCGTCAGCGACGCTCCACTATCAGAGATTTTGCACAACAGAGATGCAACTGGTCGAGTGGCGAAATGGGCGATTGAACTTCTTCCCCTTGATATAAGGTTTGAGGCAAAGAAAGCCATTAAGTCCCAGGCAATAGCAGATTTCCTCGCCGAGTGGATTGAACAGCAGCAGCCGACTGAGGTTCACTCGGAGCATTGGACCATGTTTTTTGATGGCTCTAAGATGTTGAATGGTTCCGGTGCTGGGGTTGTCCTGGTTTCCCCCAGAGGAGATAAGCTCAGATATGTGCTCCAGATTCACTTTGATTCCTCCAACAATGAGGCAGAGTATGAGGCCCTCTTATACGGATTGCGCATGGCCATTTCACTCGCCGTCCGTCGCCTGATGGTCTATGGCGATTCAGATTTAGTGGTCAACCAAGTGATGAAGGAGTGGGACGTGAGAAGCCCAGCCATGACTAGATACTGCAGTGCAGTGAGGAAGCTGGAAAAGAAGTTCGAGGGGTTGGAGCTCCATCATATACCCCGACTGAAAAACCAAGCAGCTGATGATCTAGCAAAGATAGGTTCCAAGAGAGGAGCCATTCAGAGTGGTGTGTTCTTGGAGCATATACACACTCCGTCAGTCAAAGAAGATCCTTTCACCGAAGAAGCTCCACAGCCCAAGAGTGCCACAGATCCGACTGAGGTTGAAGTCCCAGCAGTGGTCGACTTGGTCATGGAGGTCTTGGTGGTCATTCCCGACTGGACAGTTCCGTATATCGCGTATATCCTGAGAAAAGAGCTTCCGGAAGATGAGGAAGCGGCTCGACAGATTGTCCGTCGATCTAAAGCCTTCACCGTAATCAAAGGACAGTTATATAGAGAAAGCGCGACTGGAGTTGGTCAGAAGTGCATAACACCAGAAGAAGGTCGAATCATCCTTAATGATATCCACTCGGGGACCTGTGGTCATCATGCGTCCTCTCGGACCATCGTGGCCAAAGCATACCGAGCCGGATTTTACTGGCCAAAGGCGAATGAGATGGCAAAGGAAATAGTGGATAAGTGCGAGGGATGTCAGTTCTACTCGAATATGTCGCACAAGCCTGCATCAGCTCTGAAGACCATTCCACTCGTCTGGCCTTTCGCGGTATGGGGGTTGGACATGGTTGGTCCTTTGAGAACAGGTCGAAGTGGCTTCACGCATGTACTGGTGGCAGTCGACAAGTTCACCAAGTGGATTGAGGCTAAACCAATCAAGAACCTTGACGCCAATACTGTTGTTAGCTTCATCAGGGAACTGATATTCAGATACGGAGTCCCGCACAGCATCATTACGGATAATGGGTCGAACTTTGACTCGGAGGAATTCAGGGATTTCTGCAACTCTCAAGGCACACGAGTCGACTACGCTTCAGTCGCCCATCCGCAGACGAATGGACAAGCAGAGCGAGCCAATGGCCTGATTCTCAAGGGATTGAAACCTCGACTGATGCGTGATCTCAAGCATGCAGCTGGAGCATGGGTCGAGGAACTTCCCTCGGTGCTTTGGGGACTGCGGACCACACCTAATCGATCGACCGGAAGAACTCCATTCTTCTTGGTCTACGGAGCTGAAGCAGTCTTGCCGAGTAATCTTCTCCACAATGCTCCTCGAGTTGAGATCTACAACAAAGCAGAAGCTGAATAAGCGCGGCAGGACGCAGTCGACCTTTTAGAGGAAGAAAGGGAGATGGCTCTGATCCGATCGACCATCTACCAACAAGATTTGCGTCGTTTCCACGCCAGAAATGTGCGGGGTCGAGTCTTCCAAGAAGGAGATTTAGTCCTCCGAGTGGATCAGAAGAAACCACACAAGCTTGCTCCTTCTTGGGAAGGACCCTTCATCGTCACCAAAGTTCTCCACAACGGGGCGTACCGTCTTTACAACGTCGAACATAATATCGACGAGCCCCGAGCTTGGAACGCGGAATTACTCCGCCCATTTTACACTTAAGTTTATCACTCGGATGAGTTGCAATAAAGTACTCCTGTAGTTCATAGATTTCAAAATAATAGTGTCATAGTTCCTCCATAATTTTTGTCACTTTTTATTTTTGTCCAATAAAATTTTCCCCTCAGTGGGTGACTTAGCCGCGAATCCGTTTCGCCTAAGTTTGTAAAAATCCTTACCGAGTGGTGAGCCAGACTTCCACTCGGAGGCTTAGCCGCGAATCCGTTTCGCCTAAGTTTGTAAAAATCCTTACCGAGTGGTGAGCCAGACTCCCACTCGGAGGCTTAGCTGCGAATCCGTTTCGCCTAAGTTATAAAAATCCTACCGAGTGAAGAGCAAACCTCTCACTCGGGGGCTTAGCTGCAGCCCAGTGCTCGCCTAAGTTATAAAAATCCTACCGAGTGGTAAGCCAGACTTCCACTCGGAGGCTTAGCTGTAGTCCAAGTACTCGCCTAAGTTATAAAAATCCTACCGAGTGGTAAGCCAGACTTCCACTCGGAGGCTTAGCTGCAGTCCAAGTACTCGCCTAAGTTATAAAAATCCTACCGAGTGGTAAGCCAGACTTCCACTCGGAGGCTTAGCTGCAGACCAAGTACTCGCCTAAGTTATCAAAATCCTACCGAGTGGTAAGCCAGACTTCCACTCGGAGGCTTAGCTGCAGTCCAATTACTCGCCTAAGTTATCAAAATCCTACCGAGTGGTAAGCCAGACTTCCACTCGGAGGCTTAGCTGCAGTCTAAGTACTCGCC
>NC_041388.1:677361418-677368743 GCF_002162155.2 Triticum dicoccoides | reverse complement strand
CTAAGATATAAAAATCCTACCGAGTGAAGAGCAAACCTCTCACTCGGGGGCTTAGCTGCAGCCTAGTGCTCGCCTAAGATATAAAAATCCTACCGAGTGAGGAGCAAACCTCTCACTCGGGGGCTTAGCTGCAGCCCAGTGCTCGCCTAAGATATAAAAATCCTACCGAGTAAAGAGCAAACCTCTCACTCGGGGGCTTAGCTACAGCCCAGTGCTCACCTAAGTGGATTATGGAATAAGTCGACTGCAGTGAGCGTCTTGCTTTGAACCTACAAAAGACATTTCAAGCCAAAAGCAATCATATTCAAACATCGAATTCAAGTTCGGAACGATACCTAAAGGAACCGAAAGTGCTCAGGCGCTAAGCCTATTAAGGTTTATCGGTTACAACTCCACTCGGCATACCGAGGCAAATTTAAAGTGTCGAGCTTAAAAGAAGTTTTTTACCCCTCCTGTGGAGGGCTGGAAGGTGCAACAAACTCATCAAGATCAATTCCATCTGCAATCCGAGTGGCAGCAGCAATGAAAGTTTCCATAAAGGACCGGAAGTCGTGTTTCTTGGTGTTGGCCACCCGGAGGGCCGCCAGCTTGTCTTCTCGCGCATCTTTGCAGTGGACTCGGGCCAGACACAGAGCAACATCTGCACCGCACCGAGCCGAGGACTTTTTCCACTCCTGCACTCGACCAGGAACTGTGTTCAAGCGAGCCATCAGCGACTCGAGGTCGTGCTGGAGTGTCTCCCCGGGCCAGAGCGTTGAGTCGATGCGAGATGTGGCGACCTTCAGCCTTGCGAGATAGTCCACGACAGCTGCAACACGGGACTCCAGTCGGAAAACATTCATGGCAACTTCGTCGTCCACCGGAGAATTGACGGGGTCAAGGTTTGGTTCCAGCCGGCTAGTCTCTTCTTCAAAGTCTTGACAAAATTCTGCAAGGGCGATCACCGAGTCAAGGCAACGGTCGAATGGAAAAATCACAGTTGAAAATGATTGTTGAGCATAAAGGTTTACCTTCAAGCATAAGGAACAGCTTCTTGGCAAGACCATTCAGGAAGGCCTCCAGATAATTTTTCTTCTCAAGAGCAGCTTTCAGATTGGTATTTTCTTGTTCAAGCTTGGTGACTGAAGCTAACTTCTCGTCGGCAAGCTTGATCCTCTCAGCTAGTTCAAGGTCTTTTTTCTGTTGGGCCTCCTTCACCTTACCTGCAAGTTACAGCAAGATCAGATTTTGAAACAAATAAAGGGAAAAAGCAGTCGTCGTGGTCTCACCAAACATACCTTTGGTCTCCTCCTTTGCCTTCGTCAGATTCTCCTGAGCCAGCTTCAAATCCAGCTCGAGTTGAATGTGCTTGTTTTCCAGCTCAGTGTAGCGAGCCGCAAGGTCACAGGATCTCTGGGAAGAATCAATCGACTAAATGTCAAAGATAATTCACTTCCGAGTGGAACAGGAAAAATCATGCGTTTCTAAGACTACAGCCGAATACAAGCATTCGACCGTAGTCTCGGGGACTACACCCAGTGGGTGCACTCAGCGTGCCCCCACTAATCCTGTTGAAGACAGAATCGACCAGTCGACCTCAAAAAAACAACAAGATGTATTCTTTAAGACTATAATCGACTGCAAGCAGTCGACCACAGTCTCGGGGACTACACCCAGTGGGTGCACTTAGCGTGCCCCCACCGGTTTGCGAAATCCATTCGCCGTAGTCGAATGACGGAGAGACTGAACTTATAAAGCCTAAGGCCGACTGCCAGCAGTCGACCTTAGCCTTGGGGACTACACCCAGTGGGTGCACTCAGTGTGCCCCCACCGGTTTGCGAAATCAATTCGCCATAGTCGAATGACGGAAAGACTGAACTTATAAAGCCTAAGGCCGACTGCCAGCAGTCGACCTTAGCCTTGGGGACTACACCCAGCGGGTGCACTCAGCGTGCCCCCGCTAACACGGAGTTTAAATCGACACACCCAGTGGGTGATTACTATAAATTCTGGAAAGAAAAGTTTTTGATAGCATATCCTAACAGAACAAGTGGTGGTCGACTGACCTGAACATTGCTTTGAAGGGCGGAACTGGCGTCGTAAGCTGCCTGGCTCGCATCCCGGATGGTCTTCAACTGCTCCATCATGATCCCTGCCTGGCGTATCGCCTCCTTCGCGGCGCCAGCTTGGTCCTCTGGGACGTGGTGCGTCGTGAAGAGGGAGGGCTGCAGAGCACTCGTCAGCGGATCTGCGAAGGACACAGTGTGTCGAGTGGTGTTCTCTTCCTCCGCGACCAGGGTCTTAGGCACCGTCACATCCTGGAGCACCCTGCCGGCAGACGCTTTCCTACTCCTTCTGTGCTTCAGCGGTTCCTCATCTTCATCATCATCAGGGAGAGTGATAACAACATTGGATGGAGCAACAGAAAAGAATCAGAGTCAGAGATCATGAGTCAGTCGACTAGAAACGGTGTTAAGAGTATAGTACCAGGTTTTGAGGTTGCTGCGTCCTCCATCTCATGGTCGTCAGCCCGGGCTGAGGTCTCAGAAGTAGCAGCACTGTAACTCCAAGGAATCAGTCGACTAACTCCAGCGCCAACCAGAGATAAAGTTCATACAAAACAAGAAGACTTAAGCAGCATGATTACCCTGATATGGTGGGGATGGACACCTTCATCTTCGGCAGGAGCTTGGTCGGCTTTGACGGGGCCGCCCTGGGCTGCTTCGACGCCTTTTCAGTCGGCGCCGGAGAGGTGGTCCGAGGGCGCTTGGTCGACTGTGTGGCAGTCGCAACCCCCTTGCCACGTTCAGTCGCAGGGTCATGGACAAGCTTCGACCGCCTTTCCGAGCGCGGTGGTGCAACCTCCTCCTCCTCCTCTTCCTCGTCCTCACCATCATCATCATCATCGTCATCATCGTCATCATCATCATCATCATCCTCAGCGGCGTCCGAGTCCCACTCCTCTTCCTGGCTCTCGCCCCCGCTCGCTTCTCCCTCCTCAGTCGGAGCCTGTGCTCCGTTGGGCATTGAGTACAGCTCAGTGAGGACCTGATAGACATCAAGACAAAGATCAGTCGACCGATCGGCAGAGAAAACAGAAATAAATGTGACAAGAATACAATGGGAAGTGGAGCAGACATACCTTGTTTGGATCACTGTGGCAGTCGAGTGGAGGAATCCTTCTGGCTCCACGAGGGTTATCCTTGTTCCCAGTAACAGCGGCCATCCACCTTTCTAGAGTGGCATCGTCGACTATTTCTGGATTGACCCGAGTCACATCCTCAGTCCCGCAGTACAACCACATGCAATGGCTCCAGAACTGAAGAGGCTGGATACGACGCCTAAGGAAAACCTCCAGGAGATCCATACCCGTCACTCCCTCCCGAACCAACTGAACTACACACTCCATCAGCATCTTCACGTCAGCTTTCTCCTCCGGAATCACCTTCAGAGAGGAGGGCTTGTTCACTCGGCCCATGGTGAACTGAGGGAGTCCACTCGACTGCCCCGGCGTCGACTGATCCTGGCAGTAGAACCAGGTCGACTGCCAGCCTCTGACTGACTCGGGAAATGTCATGGCTGGGAAGGTGCTCTTGTTCCTCACCTGGATCCCCAGACCCCCACACATTTGGACAACTCGGGTTTTTTTCATCGCCTGGGCTCGCCTTCTTCACGGTCTGAGAGCGACACGTGAATATGTGCTTGAACAAACCCCAATGCGGTCGACAACCCAGGAAACTCTCACACATGGACACAAACGCGGCAAGATAGGCGATAGAATTCAGGGTGAAGTGGTGGAGTTGCGCTCCAAAGAAGTTCAAGAAACCACGGAAGAAAATGCTCGGCGGCAAAGAAAATCCGCGGTCGACATGGGTAGCCAGAAGCACGCACTCACCCTCTTCCGGCTGGGGCTGCCACTCTTTCCCCGGAAGCCTCGCAGCTCCATGAGGGATCAGGCCCTCGTTGGCCATGTCGAGGAGATCCTTCTCCGTGATGTTCAACTGAATCCAATCTCCCTGGACCCAGCCTTTCGGCAGGCGAGATCTAGACGAAGACCCACCACGACTGGTGGATCTCCCCTTCGCCTTCTCCGTCGCCGACGCCTTCTTCGCGCGTTCCAACACCGCCGTCTTCTCCTTGACCATGGCTGCCGGCGGGACGCGCGAGGGGAAGTTGTGCGGAGGCGAGAGCGAGCGTGTTGGGCGGAGACGAAGGGAGTAGAGAGAGAATGCTGAGGCACTGTTCAAAAAACCCTCGCCTGGCGCATTTATAAGATCCCTTCCGAGTGGATGACAGGTGGGCCCGGTCGATCTAATCATATCCTGAACAGTTACGCAGACGCGATACGTGGTGAAAAAAGCGGCGCGGAGATCGAGGCGTCTATGCCCTGTCCCGTCCGAACACCGCGGTCCGCCCCGCTTCGCGCGCTTCCCCAAATTTCGCATCCCGCGGAATCCGCGAATGGCAGATCGGTCTGCCAAACGCGGGATTTCCTGCGATCCATCACTCGGAAATCAGCGAAGTCCAAAAGATCACTCGACGAAGGAAAAGAATGGATCGAGTCGACTGAAGAAAAGTTGCTCACTTTCAACAAAGAGATTTTTTAGTTCAAAACAACGCACGACCAGTATGCGAAGGCTAATCGGAAACAACATCAACTCCTTCATCACTCAAGCCTCAATCCATTCGGGGGCTAATGATGGAGTCATGTACCTAGGGTAGGGTCACAGACCTGATCTAAGTACCCTGCCCAAGGACACCCTTAGAAGAAATCACCTTCCAGTCGACTTACGAGGGACTCACTCGACTGACTTGAAGGACTCGACCACAAAGACTCACTCGACCACCAGAAGGACAAGAGGCACTCTGCACTGCAACGGTCTGTAATTAAGTAGACTTTATGATAGTAAAGACACTTTATGTGGGGCGTTACCAGTAACGCCCCGGACTTAATGTACCTTAAACCCTTCATTACGTGGGCTGGCTGGGGTCCTGGCGCACTCTATATAAGCCACCCCCCTCCACAGGCAGAAGGGTTCGGCACCCTGTAATCCATATACACATAATCCACTCGACCGCCTCCAGGCTCCGAGACGTAGGGCTTTTACTTCCTCCGAGAAGGGCCTGAACTCGTACATCTCTTGTGTTTACAACCTCTGTATAGCTAGAACCTTGCCTCTCCATACCTACCCCCCACTCTACTGTCAGACTTAGATCCACGACCTACTCGGCGCGGCCTGGTCAACGTGGTCAACGACCGACATGCATCTGAAGTGGACTGTACGTGGAGAGGCCGACAGCTGGGTCCATGGCCGCACGCAAGGAAATGCCTCCTTATTACGCGCAAAATAATGATTCCTCCACCTGACATCAGGGACCCACCGAAAGGGCCTCTGTATTTGGCGGAAAAAATGTTACCGCTGCTGACAGCTTGGACCCACCAGCTATATCTTCGCACGCAAGGAAGTGTCTCCTTATTACGCATAAAAAATGAATACTCCCCCTATTACCTGGGACCCAGTATAGTGGCAGGCTAACTTGTGGGCCTACTAAGTTGACGAGGACGGAGGGCTTTGTCAACTTAGTCAATATGCACGATTCTAGCTCCAGTAACCGTACGATGTCCATCCAACGGCCGTAGTGCTTCTTCAACCTCTGGTCTTCTTGCTCCAGCCACCCAAACCAGCACCGGTCGTGCCTCGTGCTCCTGCCTCCCATGGCCAGCTGCGATGCGGCGGAGGCCTCACCGCCCCCTACTACTCCCACCGCTGGCCAGGCCATCCCTCTACTCACCCACACCCCCTGTTATTCTGCGGCGATGACAGCCTCACACCGCAGCGAAACAGTGAACCCTCGTACTCCTCTACGCGTGGGCATCCACTGTGGCGTCTTCCTCGGCTCCGCGTCGTCCCCTTCCTAGGCCTCGCCGTCGTCCACCGCCCTGGTGCTCTCGGCACGATGTGGTCAACGTGGTCAAGGAATGGCTTCCATCGGACGTGGACTGTACATGGAGAGGCTGACAGCTGGGTCCATGGCTGCAGCAAGGAAGTGCCTCCTTATTACGTGCAAAATAATTATTCCTCCACCTGACAGCGCGAACCCACCGGACGGGCCACCATATTTCGTGAAAAAAACGTTTGCCTCTGACTGCTGGGACCCACCAGCTACATCTTCACACGCAAGGAAGTGCGCCTGGGCAAAAAAAATGATTCGCCCCCCTGACTGCTGGGACCCACCAGCTACATCTTCGCAGGCAAGGAAGTGCCTGACAGTCAGGACACACCTGGTCGAAGCGTACGTAGCATTGTCATTCTAGCCGCGAACGTGTACATACATATATACTGCTGGATGTAGAGGCGCGCACGTGTCGTAGTAGAGGCGCGTACGTGTCATAGTAGAGGCGCGCACGTAGCATGTACACGTACGTACAGCGGCTAGGGTGCAAGAAAGAAAATACGGCCACGTATGTATACATACAGGCGGGGTCTCGAACGCCTACTCGCGCATACGTACGGCCAGGGCTCGTGTACATGGCTGGGTCGGAACGGAGAAACAGCGTCATCGTCGTGTTCATGGGGAGGCAACGAAATGCGTCGTGTTCATGGGGAGGCAACGGAATGCTCGTGTTCATCGGGAGGCAACGGAACGCGTGGTAGCCAACCGGCTGGGTCGGAACGGAATGCGTGGTCGTGTTCATCGGGAGGGCTTGGACGGAACAGTTGATGGAAACAAGGCCTGGCGTACCGCACAATGGAGGAAACGGACCTCCTACGTTCGAAACGGGGTCCTGTTGATCGGGAGGGGTCTAGCGTACCGTGAAACGGAGGAAACGGACCTCCTACGGTCGAAACGGGGGTCCTGTTGATAGGGACCGGTGTGGCGTACCGCAAAACGGACGAAACAGACCTCCTATGGTCGAAATGGGGGTCTTGTTGATCGGGAAGGGTGTGGCGTACTGCAAAACAGACGAAACGGACCTCCTACGGTTGAAACGGGGGTCCTGTTCGGAGGGGTGTGGCGTACCGCAAAACCGGACTCCACGGGATACTGTTCATCTCCACCATCGGCCTCCTCCAGCCTCCACGGGCTACCGTCGACCTCCTCTAGCCTCCACGGGCTCCTGTTCATCCAGCCTCCACCGCGCGCTACTCCGCCGGCTACTGTTCAACCACCCCTCCACGGGCACCCCTCCACCGTCTACTGTTCCTCCAGCCCTCCACACCACGGGGTCCTGTTCAACCACCCCTCCACGGGCACCCCTCCACCATGTACTGTTCATCCAGCCCTCCACACCATGGGGTCCTGTTCATCCAGAGGCAACGCCACCGCTCACTGTTCATCCACAC
>NC_041388.1:677344574-677361219 GCF_002162155.2 Triticum dicoccoides | reverse complement strand
TTCAATTAGCAGCAGTAGCGAAGGAATCGCTCGATCGGGTTTACTTAACAGCCATCGATCGATCGCTCGGGTTCAGTAACACGTAGCCCGCAGTGCAATAGCTTGGGTTCAGTTAGAGCCCAATGCCTCGCTCGGGTTCAGTTAGAGCCAACGCCTCGCACACACGCGCGTACGTGTACGAGAGAAATGCGCATCGCTCGGCCCCCAACCTCCCACTGTAACCAGGAACTCCCCGAAATTTTCCTCGCCCTCGCTTCTACCACGGTTTTTTCCGTCATGGACGGCCCAAAGAATGTCATGCAGCTGCGTCTCCGGCCCGCCCAGGACGAAAAGCCCATTTCTGTCATGATTTTTTGTCATAGAAGTAGGAGCCCACCACATCTATGATGATACCGGGTTTTATCACAATTATCGTCATAGAAGTGTCATATGTATGACAGAAAAAAATTTCGTTCGGCCCAAAATGTCAAGGATGTGTCTTTTTTTGTAGTGTATTTCTGTACAAAAACAACACCATGGTAGTTATGCTGAAAACAGCGTCAGTCCGGGGTTAGTTTCATTCAAATCATGCAAATTAGAGTCCAAAACAAGAGGAAAAGCATGTGAAAAAGTCGATACGCTGAAGATGTATCAACTCCCCCAAGCTTAAACCTTTGCTTGTCCTCAAGAAATTCAGTTGATAAACTGAAAGTGAGAAAGAAAAAAATTTACAAACTCTTTCCCTCTTGTTTGCATAAATAAGCTTAAACATCACCCAGTGAGGGAGTCCTAGATTAGGGGGTCCTCAGACAGCCGGACTATATCCTTTGGCCGGACTGTTGGACTATGAAGATAGAAGATTGAAGACTTCGTCCCGTGTCCAGGTGGGACTCTACTTGGCGTGGAAGGCAAGCTTGGCAATACGGATATGTAGATCTCCTCCCTTGTAACCAACTCTGTGTAACCCTAGCCCCCTCCAGTGTCTATATAAACCGGAGGGTTTAGTCGTAGGACAACAACAATCATACCATAGGCTAGCTTCTAGGGTTTAGCCTCTATGATCTCGTGGTAGATCAACTCTTGTAATACTCATATCATCAAGATCAATCAAGCAGGAAGTAGGGTATTACCTCCATCGAGAGGGCCCGAACCTGGGTAAACATCATGTCCCCCGCCTCCTGTTACCATCCACCTTAGACGCACAGTTCGGGACCCCCTACCCGAGATCCGCCGGTTTTGACACCGACATTGGTGCTTTCATTGAGAGTTCTACTGTGCCATCACCACAAGGCTTGATGGCTCCTTCGATCATCGGCAACGATGCGATCCAGGGTGAGGTTTTCCTCCCTGGACAGATTTTCGTATTCGGCGGCTTCGCAATGCGGGCCAACTCCCTTGGCCATCTGGAGCAAATCGAAAGCTACGCCCCTGGCCATCAGATCAGGTTTGGAAGCTTGAACCATACTGTCGACATCCGTGGAGACTTGATCTTCGACGGATTCGAGCCCATGTCATGTGCACCGCACAGTCACGACAGGCACGACTTAGCTCTGCCAACGGACAGTGTTCGGAAGATCCCACCTACAGCTACTCCGGCCCTCGATCCGGAGCAGATTGTGCCGTCCGAGGATGGATGGATGGACCTCGCCTCAGAGGCCACACACTCAGTGGCGATAGAGCCGAATACTGACTTCACCCGCTATGGGACCTATGTCGCCGGATCCTCGGATTCGTCCCTGACCACAGGCCCCGAACCACCTGCGTCCATGCCTATCGAATCTGATTGGGCGCCGATCATGGAGTTTACCTTCGCGGATATCTTTCAGCACTCGCCCTTTGGTGATGTGCTAAATTCATTAAGGTCTCTCTCCTCTTCAGGAGGCCCTTGGCCGAACTATGTCCGGCTTGAGTGGGAGGCGGACAACGAAGAAATTCGTTCCCCACCCACCACCCACTTAATAGCCACTGTCGATGACTTAACCGACATGCTCGATTTCGACTCTGAAGACATCGACGGTATGGACGATGATGCAGGAGAGGAACAGGAACCACCGCCCACAGGGCGCTGGACTGCCACTTCATCACACGATATATATATGGTGGATACACCCAAGAGAACAATGACGAGGAACAGAAGGATGCAGCAAAGGATAGCTCCCTCGAGAAGCAACCAAAGCGATGGCGTAGGCGCCACACCAAATCCCGCCTCGGCAAAAACAGTGATAACAACGCAAGAAAAATAATACCCTGGTCGATTCCAGAGGAAATGACGACCACACGGACCCAGCGACAGAGCAGGATGAACCAGCGGACGGTGAACACAGTACGGAGCCACTATTCGATCACGGCGACGCCGAGGATAAAGCTCATCAACCTCTCTCCGGAGAGGAAAACAGTCCGGGCGATGATGCACACATCATCCCGGAAAGGCACTTGGAACAAGAGAACCGCCATAGAAGGCTTATTGCCACCGCAAGGAGTCTGAAGAAGCAGAAGCAAAGGCTTAAGGTTGCGCAGCATACGCTCAACAGTAGATGGAACAAAGTGCTCGACACTGCAGAAAAGTACGGTGGCAGTCGCCACACAAAGAGCTATCCAAAGCGCAAGCTGCTGCCTGAATTCGATGATGAGGCTTTAGAGCCCACATAGCCGAAAAATAAAACATCCAATCAGCCGGATCAACCACCCCGTGGCCACGATAGGGCGGCTAACGACGTCGGTATGACCAGGTCCATCTACGGATCTAGGAAGCACGCTCTGGCACAGAATCAAAACCGAACACTAGAACCGTCAGAACGTCATAACACATCCAAGTACAGGGGTGCCGCGCACCCCCTATGCTTCACCGATGAGGTGCTGGATCACGAATTCCCAGAGGGATTCAAACCCGTGAACATAGAGGCATACGATGGAATGACAGACCCTGGGGTCTGGACTGAGGACTCTATACTTCATATCCATATGGCTCGCGGAGACGATCTCCACGCCATCAAATACTTGCCCCTCAAGCTGAAAGGACCAGCTCGGCATTGGCTAAAGAGCCTCCCCTAAAACTCAATTGGAAGTTGGGAAGATCTTGAGCATGCTTTTAGGGCTAATTTTCAAGGGACCTATGTCCGACCTCCGGATGCAGACGATTTAAGTCATATAATTCAACAGCCCGGAGAGTCTGCCCGAAAGCTTTGGAACAGATTCCTTACTAAGAAGAATCAAATCGTCGATTGCCCGGACGCCGAAGCTTTAGCAGCTTTTAAGCACAGTGTCCGGGACGAATGGCTCGCCAGACACCTCGGCCAAGAAAAACCGAGGACAATGACAGCCCTAACAAGCCTTATGACCCGCTTTTGCACGGGCGAAGATAGTTGGCTGGCCCGAAGTAGCACCAGCGACCCAGGCACATCCGAAGTAAGGGATGGCAATGCAAAACCACGACGCAGTAAAAGCAAGCGTCAAAATAACGAAGACAGCCCAGACAACACTGCGGTAAATGCCGGATTTAGGGGCTGTCGACCCGGTCAACGGAAAAAGCCTTTCAAAGGCAACAGGGATGGACCGTCCAGCCTAAACAAGATTCTAGACAAATTATGTCAGATTCATGGCACCTCCGATAAACTTGCAAATCACACCCATAGAGAATGCTGGGTCTTCAAGCAGGCCGGCAAGCTAAACGCCGAACACAAGGGGAGAGAGACACCAAGTGAAGATGAGGATGAGCCTCGCAAGCAAAACACTAGGGGACAGAAAAAATTCCCACGAGAGGTCAAAACAGTGAACATGATTCACGTCACAAAAAGAAGGAGCAAACACGCACTCCGAGACATATGCGTCGTAGAGCCCGTCACCCCTAAGTTCAACCCTTGGTCGGCCTGGCCGATCATCTCTGATCACAGGGATCACCCGACTAGTATCCAGCATGGAGGATTGGCTGCCTTGGTGCTAGACCGAATAATCTGAAGGAAATATGCCCTAGAGGCAATAATAAAGTTATTATTTATTTCCTTATATCATGATAAATGTTTATTATTCGTGCTAGAATTGTATTAACCGGAAACATAATACATGTGTGAATACATAGACAAACAGAGTGTCACTAGTATGCCTCTACTTGACTAGCTCGTTAATCAAAGATGGTTATGTTTCCTAACCATGAATAAAAGAGTTATTATTTGATTAACGGGATCACATCATTAGAAGAATGATGTGATTGACATGACCCATTCCATTAGGTTAGCACCCGGTCGTTTAGTATGTTGCTATTGCTTTCTTCATGACTTATACATGTTCCTATGACTATGATATTATGCAACTCCCGTTTGCCGGAGGAACACTTTGTGTGCTACCAAACGTCACAACATAACTGGATGATTATAAAGGAGCTCTATAGGTGTCTCCAAAGGTACATGTTGGGTTGGCATATTTCGAGATTAGGATTTGTCACTCCAATTGTCGGAGAGGTATCTCTGGGCCCTCTCGGTAATGCACATCACTTAAGCCTTGCAAGCATTGCAACTAATGAGTTAGTTGCGAGATGATGTATTACAGAACGATTAAAGAGACTTGCCGGTAACGAGATTGAACTAGGTATTTAGATACCAACGATCGAATCTCGGGCAAGTAACATACCGATGACAAAGGGAACAACATATGTTGTTATGCGGTCTGACCGATAAAGATCTTCGTAGAATATGTAGGAACAAATATGAGCATCCAGGTTTCGCTATTGGTTATTGACCGGAGATGTGTCTTGGTCATGTCTACATTGTTCTCGAACCGTAGGGTCCGCACACTTAAGGTTTCGATGACAGTTATATTATGAGTTTATGAGTTTTGATGTACCAAAGGAGTTCGGAGTCCCGGATGAGATCGGGGATATGACGAGGAGTCTCGAAATGGTCGAGACGTAAAGATCGATATATTGGACGACTATATTCGGACTTCGGAAAGGTTCCGAGTGATTCGGGTATTTTACGGAGTACGGGAGAGTTACGGGAATTCGCCGGGAGAAGTATTGGGCCTTATTGGGCCGTACGGGAAAGAGAGAGGGGCTGCCTAGGGCAGGCCGCGCGCCCCCCCAAGGCCTAGTCCGAATTGGACTAGGGGGAGGGGCCGCGCCCCCTCCTTCTTTCCCTTCTCCCTTCCCTTTCCTTGTCTCCTACTCCTAATACTTGGAAGGACTCCTAGTTAGACTAGGAAAAGGGGGAATCCTACTCCCGGTGGGAGTACGACTCCCCTAGGGTGCGCCATAGAGAGGGCCGGCCCTCCCCTCCTCCACTCCTTTATATACGGGGGCAGGGGGCACCCCATGGACACACAAGTTGATCTTCGTGATCGTTCCTTAGCCGTGTGCGGTGCCCCCCTCCACCATATTCCACCTCGGTTATATTGTAGCAGTGCTTAGGCAAAGCCCTGCGACGGTTGAACATCAAGATCGTCACCACGCCGTCGTGCTGACGGAACTCCTCCCCGAAGCTTTGCTGGATCGGAGCCCGAGGAGCGTCATCGAGCTGAACGTGTGCCAAGAACTCGGAGGTGCCGGAGTAACGGTGCTTGGATCGATTGGACCGAGAAGACGTACGACTACTTCCTCTATGTTGCGTCAACGCTTCCGCTTCGGTCTACGAGGGTACGTAGACAACACTCTCCCCTCTCGTTGCTATGCATCACCATGATCTTGTGTGTGCGTAGGAATTTTTTTGAAATTACTACGTTCCCCAACAGTGGCATCTGAGCCTAGGTTTTATGGTTTGATGTTATATGCACGAGTAGAACACAAGTGAGTTGTGGGCAATATAAGTCATACTGCTTACCAGCATGTCATACTTTGGTTCGGCGGTATTGTTGGATGAAGCGGCCCGGACCGACATTACGCATACGCTTACGCGAGACTGGTTCTACCGCCGTGCTTTGCACACAGGTGGCTGGCGGGTGTCAGTTTCTCCAACTTTAGTTGAACCGAGTGTGGCTACGCCCGGTCTTTGCGAGGGTTAAAACAGCACCAACTTGACAAACTATCGTTGTGGTTTTGATGCGTAGGTAAGATTGGTTCTTGCTTAAGCCCGTAGCAGCCACGTAAAACTTGCAAAAAACAAAGTAGATGACGTCTAACTTGTTTTTGCAGGGCATGTTGTGATGTGATATGGTCAAGACATGATGAGATATAAGTTGTTGTATGAGATGATCATGTTTTGTGGAAGTTGTCGGCAACTGGCAAACGCCTTATGGTCGTCTCTCTATTGCATAAGATGCAAGCGCCAAACAATTGCTTTACTTTATCGCTATGCGATAGCAATAGTTGCAAGAGCAATAGTTGGCGAGACGTCCACGTGACGACACATTGATATAGATCAAGATGATGGAGATCATGGTGTCATGCCGGTGACGATAGAGATCATGACAGTACTTTGGAGATGGAGATCAAAGGCACAAGATGATCATGGCCATATCATGTCACATATTTTGATTGCATGTGATGTTTATCTTGTATACATCTTATTTTGCTTATTTCGACGGTAGCTTTATAAGATGATCTCTCACTAAATTTCAAGATAAAAGTGTTCTCCCTGAGTATGCACCATTGCCAAAGTTCGTCGTGCCCAGACACCACGTGATTATCGGGTGTGATAAGCTCTACGTCCATCTACAACGGGTGCAAGACAGTTTTGCACACGCGGAACACTCAGGTTAAACTTGACGAGCCTAGCATATGCAGATATGGCCTCGGAACACTGGAGACCGAAAGGTCGAGCGTGAATCATATAGTAGATATGATCAACATAGTGATGTTCACCATTGAAAACTACTCCATCTCACGTGATGATCGGACATGGTTTAGTTGATTTCGATCACGTGATCACTTAGATGATTAGAGGGATGTCTATCTAAGTGGGAGTTCTTAAGTAATATGATTAAATTGAACTTAAATTTATCATGAACTTAGTCCTGGTAGTATTTTGCAAATCATGTTGTAGATCAATCGCTCGCGTTGTTGCTTCCTTGTGTTTATTTTGATATGTTCCTAGAGAAAATTGTGTTGAAAGATGTTAGTAGCAATGATGCGGATTGGATCCGTGATCTGAGGTTTATCCTCATTGCTACACAGAAAAATTATGTCCTTGATGCACCGCTAGGTGATAAACCTATTGCAGGAGCAGATGCAGATGTTATGAACGTTTGGCTAGCTCAATATGATGACTACTTGATAGTTTAGTGCACCATGCTTAACGGCTTAGAATCGGGACTTCAAAACATTTTGAACGTCATGGACCATATGAGATGTTCCAGGAGTTGAAGTTAATATTTCAAGCAAATACCCGAGTTGAGAGATATGAGGTCTCCAACAAGTTCTATAGCTACAAGATGGAGGAGAATCGCTCAACTAGTGAGCATGTGCTCAGGTTGTCTGGGTACTACAATCGCTTGAATCAAGTGGGAGTTAATCTTCCAGATAAGATAGTGATTGACAGAATTCTCTAGTCACCATCACCAAGTTAGTAGAACTTCATGATGAACTATAGTATGCAAGGGATAACGGAAATGATTCCCAAGCTCTTCGTGATGCTAAAATCGACGAAGGTAGAAATCAGGAAAAACATCAAGTGTTGATGGTAGACAAGACCACTAGTTCCAAGAAAAGGGCAAAAGGAAGAAGGGGAACTTCAAGAAGAACGGCAAGCAAGTTGCTGCTCAAGTGAAGAAACCCAAGTCTGGTCCTAAGCCTGAGACAAAGTGCTTCTACTGCAAAGGGATTGGTCACTGGAAGCGGAACTACCCAAGTATTTGGCGGATAAGAAAGGATGGCAAAGTAAACAAAGGTATATTTGATATATTTGATATACATGTTATTGATGCGTACTTTACTAGTGTTCATAGCAACCCCTCAGTATTTGGTAATAGTTCAGTTGCTAAGATTAGTAACTTGAATCGGGAGTTGCAGAATGAACAGAGACTAGTTAAGGGTGAAGTGACGATGTGTGTTGGAAGTGGTTCCAAGATTGATATGATCATCATCGCACACTCCCTATACTTTCGGGATCAGTGTTGAACCTAAATAAGTGTTATTTGGTGTTTGCGTTGAGCATAAATATGATATAATCATGTTTATTGCAATACGGTTATTCATTTAAGTTGGAGAACAATTGTTGTTCTGTTTACATGAATAAAACCTTATATGGTTACACACCCAATGAAAATGGTTCATTGGATCTCGATCATAGTGATACACATATTCATAATATTGAAGCCAAAAGATGCAAAGTTAATAATGATAGTGCAACTTATTTGTGGCACTACCGTTTAGGTCATATTGGTGTAAAGCGCATGAAGAAACTCCATGCTGATGGACTTTTGGAATCACTTGATTATGAATCACTTGATACTTGCGAACCATGCCTCATGGGCAAGATGACAAAGACTCCGTTCTCCGGAACAATGGAGCGAGCAACTGACTTATTGGAAATAATACATACTGATGTATGCGATCTGATGAGTGTTGAAGCTCGCGCCGGGTATCGTTATTTTCTGACCTTCACATATGATTTAAGCAGATATGGGTATATCTGCTTGATGAAACATAAGTCTGAAACGTTTGAAAAGTTCAAAGAATTTCAGAGTGAAGTGGAAAATCATCGTGACAAGAAAATAAAGTTTCTACGATCTGATCACGGAGACGAATATTTGAGTTGCAAGTTTGGTCTTCAATTAAAACAATGTGGAGTAGTTTCACAAACTCATGCCACTTGGAACACCACAGCATAATGGTGCGTCCGAACGTCATAACCGTACTTTATTGGATATAGTACAATCTATGATGTTTCTTACCGATTTACCAATATCGTTTTGGGATCATGCATTAGAGACAGCTTCATTCACGTTAAAAGGGGCACCATCTAAGTCCGTTGAGACGACACAAATATGAACTATGGTTTGGCAAGAAACCAAAGTTGTTGTTTCTTAAAGTTTGGGGTTGCGATGCTTATAAGAAAAAGTTTCATCATGATAAGCTCAAACCCAAATCGGAGAAATGTGTCTTCATAGGATACCCAAAGGAGATAGTTGGGTACACCTTCTATCACAAATCCGAAGGCAAGACATTCGTTGCTGAGAATGGATACTTTCTAGAGAAGAAGTTTCTCTCCAAAGAAGTGAGTGGGAGGAAAGTAGAACTTGATAAGGTAATTGTACCTTCTCCCTTATTGGAAAGTATTTCATCACAGAAATCTGTTCCTGTGACTCCTACACCAATTAGTGAGGAAGCTAAATGATGATGATCATGTAACTTCAGATCAAGTTACTACCGAATCTCGTAGGTTAACCAGAGTGAGATCCGCACCAGAGTGGTACGGTAATCCTATTCTAGAGGTCATGTTACTTGACCATGACGAACCTACGAACTATGAGGAAGCGATGATGAGCCCAGATTCCGCAAAATGGCTTGAAGCCATGAAATCTGAGATGGGATCCATGTATGAGAACAAAGTGTGGACTTTGGTTGACTTGCCCGATTATCGGCAAGCCATTGAGATTAAATGGATCTTCAAGAGGAAGACGAACGCTGATAGTAGTGTTACTATCTACAAAGCTAGACTTGTCGCAAAAAGGTTTTCGACAAGTTCAAGGTGTTGACTACGATGAGAGTTTCTCACTTGTATCTATGCTTAAGTCTGTCCAAATCATGTTAGCAATTGCCGCATTTTATTAAATCCGGCAAATGAATGTCAAAACTGCATTCCTGAATGGATTTCTGGAAGAAGAGTTGTATATGATGCAGCCGAAAGGTTTTGTCGATCCAAAAGGAGCTAACAAAGTGTGCAAGCTCCAGCGATCCATTTATGGACTGGTGCAAGCCTCTCGGAGTTGGAATAAACGCTTTGATAATATGATCAAAGCATATAGTTTTATACAGACTTGCGGTGAAGTCTGTATTTACAAGAAAGTGAGTGGGAGCACTACGGCATTTCTGATAAGTATATGTGAATGACATATTGTTGATCGGAAATAATGTAGAATTATTCTGCAAAGCATAAAGGAGTGTTTTGAAAGAAGTTTTTCAAAGAAAGACCTCGGTGAAGCTGCTTACATATTAAGCATCAAGATCTATAGAGATAGATCAAGACGCTTGATAAGTTTTTTCAATGAGCACATACCTTGACAATATTTTGAAGTAGTTCAAAAATGGAACAGCCAAAGAAAGAGTTCTTGACTGTGTTACAAGGTGTGAAATTGAGTAAGACTCAATGCCCGACCACGGCAGAAGATAGAAAGAGAATGAAAGTCATTCACTATGCCTCAGCCATAGGTTCTATAAAGTATGCCATGCTGTGTACCAGATCTATTGTATACCCTACACTGTGTTAAGCAAGGGAGTACAATAGTGATCTAAGAGTAGATCACTGGACAGCGGTCAAAATTTTCCTTAGTGGAATAAGGAAATATTTCTCAATTATGGAGGTGACAAAAGGTTCGTCGTAAAAGGTTACGTCGATGCAAGTTTTGACACAGATCTAGATGACTCTAAGTCTCGATCTAGATACATATTGAAAGTGGGAGCAATTAGCTAGAGTAGCTCCGTGCAGAGCATTGTAGACATAGAATTCGCTTACGGATCTGTATGTGACAGACCCTTTGACTAAAATTATCTCACAAGCAAAACATGATCACACCTTAGTACTCTTTGGGTGTTAATCACATAAACGACGTGAACTAGATTACTGACTCTAGTAAACCCTTTGGGTATAGGTCACATGACGATGTGAACTATGGGTGTTAATCACATGGTGATGTGAACTATTAGTGTTGAATCACATGGCGATGTGAACTAGATTATTGACTCTAGTGCAAGTGGGAGACTGAAGGAAATATGCCCTAGAGGCAATAATAAAGTTATTATTTATTTCCTTATATCATGATAAATGTTTATTATTCATGCTAGAATTGTATTAACCGGAAACATAATACATGTGTGAATACATAGACAAACATAGTGTCACTAGTATGCCTCTACTTGACTAGCTCGTTAATCGAAGATGGTTATGTTTCCTAATCATGAACAAAAGAGTTATTATTTGATTAACGGGATCACATCATTAGAAGAATGATGTGATTGACATGACCCACTCCATTAGCTTAGCACCCGATCGTTTAGTATGTTGCTATTGCTTTCTTCATGACTTATACATGTTCCTATGACTATGAGATTATGCAACTCCCGTTTGCCGGAGGAACACTTTGTGTGCTACCAAACGTCACAACGTAACTGGGTGATTATAAAGGAGCTCTACAGGTGTCTCCAAAGGTACATGTTGGGTTGGCATATTTCGAGATTAGGATTTGTCACTCCGATTGTTGGAGAGGTATCTCTGGGCCCTCTCGGTAATGCACATCACTTAAGCCTTGCAAGCATTGCAACTAATGAGTTAGTTGCGAGATGATGTATTATGGAATGAGTAAAGAGACTTGCCGGTAACAAGATTGAACTAGGTATTTAGATACCGACGATCGAATCTCGGGCAAGTAACATACCGATGACAAAAGGAACAACGTATGTTGTTATGCGGTCTGACCGATAAAGATCTTCGTAGAATATGTAGGAACCAATATGAGCATCCAGGTTCCGCTATTGGTTATTGACGGGAGATGTGTCTCGGTCATGTCTACATTGTTCTCGAACCGTAGGGTCCGCACGCTTAAGGTTTCGATGACAGTTATATTATGAGTTTATGAGTTTTGATGTACCGAAGGAGTTCGGAGTCCCGGATGAGATCGGGGATATGACGAGGAGTCTCGAAATGGTTGAGACGTAAAGATCGATATATTGGACGACTATATTCGGACTTTGGAAAGGTTCCGAGTGATTCGGGTATTTTTCGGAGTACGCGAGAGTTATGGGAATTCGTCGGGAGAAGTATTGGGCCTTATTGGGCCATACGGGAAAGAGAGAGGGGCTGCCTAGGGCAGGCCGCGCGCCCCCCCAAGGCCTAGTCCGAATTGGACTAGGGGGAGGGGCCGCGCCCCCTCCTTCTTTCCCTTCTCCCTTCCCTTTCCTTGTCTCCTACTCCTAATACTTGGAAGGACTCCTAGTTGGACTAGGAAAAGGGGGAATCCTACTCCCGGTGGGAGTAGGACTCCCCTAGGGCGCGCCATAGAGAGGGCCGGCCCTCCCCTCCTCGACTTCTTTATATACGGGGGCAGGGGGCACCCCATGGACACACAAGTTGATCTTCGTGATCGTTCCTTAGCCGTGTGCGGTGCCCCCCTGCACCATATTCCACCTCGGTCATATTGTAGCAGTGCTTAGGCGAAGCCCTGCGACGGTTGAACATCAAGATTGTCACCACACCGTCGTGCTGACGGAACTCCTCCCCGAAGCTTTGCTGGATCGGAGCCTAGGGAGCGTCATCGAGCTGAACGTGTGCCAAGAACTCGGAGGTGCCGGAGTAACGGTGCTTGGATCGATTGGACCGAGAAGACGTACGACTACTTCCTCTACGTTGCGTCAACGCTTCCGCTTCGGTCTACGAGGGTATGTAGACAACACTCTCCCCTCTCGTTGCTATGCATCACCATGATCTTGTGTGTGCGTAGGAAATTTTTTGAAATTACCACGTTCCCCAACATAATCGACGGATACCATCTCACCCAAGTCCTCATGGACGGCGGCAGTAGTCTTATTCTGATATATCAGGACACAGTCCGCAAAATGGGGATAGAGCCGACAAGAATCATCCAAAGCAATACTACCTTTAAAGGAGTAATACCAGGCCCAGAGGCCCGCTGTACGGGTTCTTTAGTACTAGAGGTTGTATTCGGTTCTCCCGACAACTTCCGAAGTGAAAGTTAACCTTCGACATTGCTCGATTCCGAAGTGGCTATCAAGCACTACTCGAAAGAATAGCCTTCGCTCGTTTTAATGTAGTACCGCATTACGCTTCTCTTAAGCTTAAGATGCCCGGTCCACGTGGCATCATCATAGTTAGCGGAAACACTGAGCGTTCCTTACGCGCGGAAGAACATGTGGCGGCTTTAGTAGCCAAACACTAAATGGCCTCTCCAACCAGAATAAATGGTCGGTCGTCAAGACCACGGACACGGCTAGACGAGTCCGGCGCACCACTAGCTGTAATAGCTTAGATAAACCTGATATTGGTTTGATGGATATACCCCCATAAGCGGTACCAGGGGTTTTCCACATGTAAAAAGGACTCCAGTTCGGCTTTACCTCATTTAGATTGAATTTTTAATCAGAATAATTATTTTTTCGCATGAAGACTTTCATCTAAGTTTTTCTCTTTTACAGATGACAATCGTGCTACACCCTTCCAGGATACGGCACAACGGAGACACAGGCGCAGACGTGTAGCAGGGCCCCGCTCAAAGGTTTCTCTTTAGATTAAGACCCTGTGTAAACCTTTCTTACCGTCTCTTGTTGCTTGACACCCCCGGATACCTAACACAACCGTGAGGGATGCTGGCGTTGTTGGCATTTCGCCATGTCAGACTAATGCACGTACCTGGAAATTCAGGGTTCAAGGGTGTTACTAAGCCCAATATATGTTGTAAAGACCGAATACCTTAGGGAGTGTTTGGCGTCGCGAGTTTGGCCTTATATGCATCAGCTCCGAATCATGTCTTTGGTCAAATGTTGGGTTTGCCCGGCTCCCGTGTTTTGCTACCTTACGTTCCGCTCTATCGGCTAAGGTGGCACCAGGAGAACTACTGCGATTGAGCCCTGGTTCATCTGGACGAGCACCTCAGTAGAGAAAGCCGACAACTGACTGTCATGATAAAGCGCGAGACTGGTCAACCACTCGATGACTTAGCGGAATCTTCGGGATTCCTCCGCATTAACGAAGGGCCTGTTTTCCCGGTCATGTATGTATGCGCACCGTACTCGAATGAGCGCGGAAGTACCAGGGGCTATATAGTAGCCCCACTGTCAAACTCCTATGGTTAAGTGAAAGCGTTAAAGCAATATAGTCCGATTGCCTCATTCACCGCGCTACCACCTCCTTAATGGACCAAGACGTTGGATCAAGTGTGAACATGCGCTTTCGCGAACACCCCTGCATTATATGTGTGGGGGCTGAAGCCGACGACTGCAAACTTTTAGGTTATACACACACACACACACACACATAAACGGCCGCACAGGAGGCATCATAATACTTTTAGGCAAAAGTATAAACACAGCCTTTATAATTCAAATAGCACTGCTTTTACAATCGGGATACATGTCACTCGAACATGACACTCTTTCCGATCAATCCATTGGGCTATTCCTATAAGTGTCACAAACATCCCTAGAGTTCGTAGTAAAATAACACCTTAAGACACACATCAACCAAAACACTAATGTCACCTAGATACTCCAATGTCACCTCAAGTATCCGCGAGTTGGATTATACGATATGCATCACACAATCTCAGATTCATCTATTCAAACCAACACAAAGAACTTCAAAGAGTGCCCTAAAGTTTCTACCGGAGAGTCAAGGCGAAAATGTGTGCCAACCCCTATGCATAAGTTCACAAGGTCACTGAACCTGCAAGTTGATCACCAAAACATACATCAAGTAGATCACGTGAATATCCCATTGTGACCACGAATAAGCACATGCAAGACATACATCAAGTGTTCTCAATTCCTTAAAGACTCAATCCGATAAGATTACTTCAAAGGGAAAACTCAATCCATTACAAGAAGGTAGAGGGGGAAACATAATAAGATCCAACTATAATAGCAAAGCTCGCGGTACATCAAGTTCGTGCCAAATCAAGAACACGAGAGAGAGACAGAGAGAGAGAGATCAAACACATCGCTACTAGTACATACCCTCAGCCCCGAGGGTGAACTACTCCCTCCTTGTCATGGAGAGCGCTGGGATGATGAAGATGGCCACCAGTGATGGATCCCCCCTCCGGCAGGGTGCCGGAACAGGGTCCCGATTGGTTTTTGGTGGCTACAGAGGCTTGCGGCGGCGGAACTCCCGATCTAGGTTTCTTTTCGGGGGTTTCTGTATATATATAGGAATTTTTGGTGTCGGTTTCAAGTCAGGGGGGTCTCCGAGTCAACCACGAGGTAGGGAGGCGTGCCAAGGGGGGTAGGGCGCACCCTCCACCCTCGTGGATGAATCGAGACTCTTCTGGCCCAACTCTTTTGCTTTCGGGACTTCTTCTGGTCCATAAAAAATCTCCGGAAATTGGCAGGTCAATTGGACTCCGTTTGGTATTCCTTTTGTGTAAAATTCAAAAACAAGGAAAAATACTGGCACTGGGCTCCAGGTTAATATGTTAGTCCCAAAACTCATATAAAATAGCATATAAATGCATATAAAACATCCAAGATGGATAATATAATAGCATGGAACAATCAAAAATTATAGATACATTGGAGATGTATCAACCGCTATCCAGCATGCATCTAGTGTATTAAGTTCATGGAGAAATGGAGTAATGCAATAAGAATGATGACATGATGTAGACAAGATCTATTTATGTAGAAATAGACCCCATCTTGTTATCCTTAATAGCAACGATACATACGTGTCGTTTCCCTTTCTGTCACCGGGATCAAGCACCGTAAGATCGAACCCATCACAAAGCACCTCTTCCCATTTTAAGATAAATAAATCAAGTTGGCCAAACAAAACCCAAATATCGGAGAAGAAATATGAGGCTATAAATAGTCATGCATATAAGAGATCGAAGAAGACTCAAATAACTTTCATGGATAAAAATATCGATCTGATCATAAACTCAATGTTCAGCGGATCCCAACAAACACACCGCAAAAAGACTTACATCATATGGATCTCCAAGAGACCATTGTATTGATAATCAAGAGAGAGGGAGAGGAAGCCATCTAGTTACTAACTACGGACCCATAGGTCTACAAAGAAGTACTCACGCATCATCGGAGAGGCACCAATGGACATGACGCACCCCTCCGAGATGGTGTCTAGATTGGACCTGGTGTTTCTAGACTCTACGACGGCTGGAATTGATTTTCATCGACTCCCCTAGGGTTTCTGGAATATTGTGGTATTTATAGAGCAAAGAAGCAGTTCCGGGGGAACCCGAGGTGGGCACAACCCACCTAGGCACGCTTGGGCCCCCAGGCGTGCCCTAGTGGGTTGTGCTCCCCTCGAAGCATCCCCCCAGGTGTTGTCCTAGCCTACTGGATGTCTTTTGGCCCAAAATAAATCCTCAAAAAGTTTCTCTGTGTTTGAACTCCGTTTGGTATTGATTTCCTGCGATGTAAAAAACATGCAGAAAACAACAACTGACACTGGGCTCTATGTCAATAGGTTAGTACCAAAAAATGATATAAAATGACTACAAAATGATTGTAAAACATCCAAGAATGATAATATAACAACATGGAACAATAAAAAATTATAGATACGTTGGAGACGTATCATACACTCCAATCCCATCCCTTTACTTTCTTGCAATTAGCATGCTTTACTCTTTCCGCTGCATATACTCTTGTCATGCTTGCTTGAAATGTATTGTGAATGCTTAAATTTGTGCTAAAACTCCACCTCAACTTGAAGAACTTAAAAACTGCCACTTTTACTTGTGAAGGGTCTAATCACCCCCCCCCCCCTCTAGACCCCTCTTCTTGATCCTTTTAGTAGATTTTCCATCCACACGACGAACTCGCGGGCCA